>NC_142781.1:35111741-35126741 GCF_988280905.1 Pimephales promelas
TTATACAGTCATGAAATAAACAAACTGATAATATATTAATAGGCTATTTAGATTTTTTTTCTGCCTCTTAAAACAATATTTAAAAGTTGGAACTATTTCACGTATTAAAAATAATTCTTAGTTTCAGAATGCTTTTATTCATGTGTATTATAAGTATAATGTGAAGGATGAGACGAAATAGAAAACTTTTATTTTCTCAGTATATCGTGTCTCATATAACCTAGAAATTAATATTTATTTCGTAGTTGTTCATATTTGAAAATAGACTCATAATTATCGAATTTAAATTGTGTCTAAAGACAAACAAGCCAAATTAGCCTATATATAAGCAGTAAATTTATATCAACACAAGTGACACTTTGTGCGAATTAAAAACGGGTAATAATGAAACATTTGTCACGTATCATAGATATTAATATATATAGACTATAAAACGTAAGTTGCACGTGTAAATTCCTAATTAAGCTAAACAAACCCTGATTAATAAAGTTAAGACGATAGGCTACACGTTTTTAAAATACCTATGCAAAAGTTTGTTCACGTGCAGGACTGCTAATTTACACCGCATTCATTAAAACATCTTCTCATCAACTATTTTGTCCAAACGTGTCATTTAATATGTAGGCTAAATTAAATGTATAACATTATAGATTCAAAAAGCCTTAAATGTAAATAATCTGCTAAACTTAATTAAATGACAGCACACTTTTCCCAAAAGCTTCGCTTAAACCCATGAAAGCACAAACTGAAGCATTACTTTAATTTCATATCAAACAATACAAATAAAACATTGTCAAATGTTTTCGTGACTGGTAGAAACTCAGAATTCGCTAATAAACTTCCAACACGTCGAATTAAAAGTGATTTTTTTTGCTAACATAGGCCTATTTATTTTACGTTACATACAATAATGACAGTAAGTTATGCAATTACATTAACTATCCAACATGTTCATTAATACACTCTTAAATGTAACAAGGACAGCTTAAAATAAAGGGTTACATTTTATTTTTTAAAGGTGTCATGTTTATAGCGTGATTATATATTTAAGTATACTGAGTAATATTAAGCAATACGGGGATAGGTGATTTATTTGAGGGTTAATTATGCATAATTTACTGTTATCACTATGGTAAGTATGAGACAGTAAAATAATGTGTAACCTGATTAAAAAAAAGAGAGAATATTAAAAAATCGAAAATATCTATTTTTATGTAAAGCTACAACATTATAATGTGGAAATGATCTTTACTAAAAATGTTAAATTTTTTTTTCTTTCCAAACCAAAAACTTTATCTTAGTTTCATATATAATATAAATTAGCTATATTAAATTATAAAAAATAAATTATGTTAAAAAATATAAAAAATTGTTACACAAAACTGCATCTACATTTTTCATTATAACTGGATAAAAAATAACAAAACAAAAACATTCTTGTATATTCTGTGAAATTAAAACTGAATAGTTTAGGCTGTGTCATTAACAGTTTAAGAAAGAGTCCAAGAAATATATATGTAAAATAAATCATATATGCTACACAAAACTTTTAAAATGTCATCTTTGTCTTTATGTTCCTTTCGTATGTTGACATTTTCTTTCAGATTTTAATAATTTAATAATTTTGTCAAAATAGGTCGAATTATAAATTATATCTGATTTTTTATTTTTTTAAATAAGAAGCTTATGGCAAAAATGCCACAAAAAAAGAGAAAAGATAGGCCAATCCGATTAATTGCTTTACAGGGTTTTAAAATACTACTGATAATAAAAGTTGCTTTTTAAAAATGAATAATAATATTAATAATAATATTTTTTAATAAAATATTTGGTTCTCACCTATATTCGGGTGTCGCGCGGGTCCTCCGGTGTGCATCACGGAACCGTCGAAGTGCGAGGCCGCCCACGAGCCTCCGATGCTCGGGCTCACGTAGGCCGGGTACCCGGTGTGATACGAGCCACTCAGCCCGCGGGAACCGTAATGCTCCCGGGCGCCCGTGCTGATGTTCAGCGGGCTCGTGTACGTCGCAGTCTCCCGGGCTTGCGAGGTTAACGGAGGGCTCGCTGAGAAAGTGAACCTGGACACCGGAGAATGATGTGTGGAATGATTATAAGAGGTGTCCGCACCCGATTGCGCCCATCCCGGGTGTCCGGACCCGGGGTTGCTCTGCTGGGGGGTCTGGAGGTACGGGAGCGCCGGGATTATCGGGGTTACCCGGGTGGGTGTCACGTACACCGGGGAAGTGGCCGCGTTATGGAGGAAACCGGGCTCGTAAGACGCGTGTCCGTGGTTTGTGGTCATCGTTACACCTTGATACATGTCCACACAGGTGATCGTCCGCCTGCACCGATTATTCCACTCGTGAGTACCGGAGCATCGGCGGTTTACCCCGCGGTGGCCGAGAGCATTTTCCGGTTAACTTCTCTTCACAGAAGACAGGAGAGGATGATAAGGGTGAAAAGTCTCTGTGAAGTTTCTCACAGCACTCCTCCCAGTCTCAGTGAAGTCTCTCCCAACACTCCTCCCAGTCTCTCCGCCTCCAGTACAGCATCCCGAGCTTCCCTCAGTTCACTCATCTCGTTTGCCGGGGCAATAATCGGTCATGTTCCAATTCACAAACGTAAATTCTAGGGTGCTAACTGCTTAAGCCCTACTTTTAATTTTTTTTTTTTGTATTACAGTAAAGGAACTTAAATCGTATCTGGACACTCTCCTTACATCCAGCAACTAAAGCCCTTAAAACACTCACTGTGTCATTTGTATATTTTCCTGATTTCGTAACCTGTAAACATGCACTCTTATGAAATGGTTCTATTTAGAACCAGAAATGGTTTCATCCCCCGCTTCATATATGGAACTCCAAAATGGTTCTAGAGCATTTTTTTGGTAAAAGGTTCTATTGGCCAAGTATGGGTTCTAGAGGAACCCTTTTTTTAAGAGTGTATAGAACCTTTTAGGGGTTCCAAATACGTAGCGCTGATACATATAGAACCTTTTCTTCTAAGAGTGATGCTCATACCCCGGCATTGACTATGTTATAGCAACAGGCTAATTAAAATAAATAAAATAAATAAATAAATACCGATAATGTCAACACCTTCTCATGAAATTTATTTCTCGTGCCATTTATATGCTAAAAATAGTTTTGGCGTCTCAGAAACCAATTACGTAGTGTATTACACGCCATAAAGTGCATATGCACGCAAAAACTATTTTAAATATAGGCTATAAATGGCACGAGAAAATAAAATTCGTGCAACTGATAGGAACTTTCATGAGATCGGGCTTATGTAGCCTACATCGACATGAAATAATTAGCAATGAAAATAACGATTGTGTGTCAGTTATTTATAATAACTGAGGCCTTATCTATACTCATATGCATTAGAATTTATTCTGAGATTGCACTTAAAAAAAGTTTCATTTACAAAAAGTTCCACAAAAGAACTTTTCATTCTAGATCTTTTGACAGTAGATATTTTCGAATTAATAGGCAGTTTATATTATTTTATTACAGTTTATTTAACCCATGTAAACACACATTAATAGACGTTTGTTCTATAGCCTATAGATCGATGACATCACTGAATGCTCATAATTTATTTTAATAATGTCTAGTTAAAACAGGCTGTAGTTTTAAACGTTTTTCAGTAGCCTATACCTTTTAAATTACAATAATTTTATTTAAAAATATTCTCCGTATGATTTTTTTCCTAATATTTATCAGTTCAGGAAGAGTGACGGCTATGATTGATGGAGACATCATGACGTCACTCGGAAGTCTCGCCGCTGTTGTTTTGTTGTTTTTTTTCAATGACACATTTTTAACTGTCATTTCGCTGCAAGTTATAAACAAACGCGAGACTTTTCAGAGTGTCCATTTCCTGAGATTTACAATTATGTGCCTTCCTCGTCAATATCCACGGCGCTTTCACACGAGGACACACTGTGAGTTTTGGTACACCTCAAAATCTCATTCTCAGTTGATTTGCTTTTAATAAAAACATCCAAGTACAAAGTAAAAAAATAAATAAATAAAACTGCAATTTTAAATTTCGGGAATGTAATTTATTTGAAGGATATTTTAAGTGGAAAATGAAGCAAATTTTTGCATTGTAGATGATGGTCTCTCTCTCTCTCTCTCTCTCTCTCTCACACACACACACACACACACACTGTGACACACACAGGATATTTCTGATAGTGAGTCCAAACTGAAGCCTGCTGTGATACAGCTTAAGTTAAGCATGTTCTGGAATACTTGGAGAATGATCAGATCTCCTCCATATCTCTCTCTGCTTCCTCGCCGGCTCCGTCTCCATCCTCATGGCCCTGTGATCCCACTGATATGCTCTGCTCCTCCACAATAAAAGCCCTATATAAACGATGCTTTCACGGGGAATGAAGTATCTGGATCTGTTATAATGCTGATGAATGACATCAATAAAGCAGAAGGCATGCACGCTTGAGAATTTGCATTATCGTAGAAACAAATCAAATCAATTTACCAAAGAGGATTATTGTTAAAGAAAACAGAATTGGTTCAGAGATTCAGTGCTTTGTCCCATGCAACAATCACAACGCTAGGGTGTAGCTATGCATTTTATAAAGTAATTTGTGTTGTTGTGGCAGTCAAGGCATGATGTATTTGCCAATGTGTTCTGAGTGGCTTTTAGTGTGCTGCCATGCTATTGCCACAGTATCCGGGTGGTTGCCAGGGTGTTGCTATGCAGTTTTTTGGGTGTTGTGGGAGTTAAGGCATTGCCATGCATTTTCCCAATGTGTTCTGAAGTGATTTTAGTGTGCTTCTATGTGATTGCCATAGCATTCGGGTGGTTGCTACGCAGTTTCTAAGATGTTCTGAATCAAGGCATTAATATGCATTTGCTAATATGTTTTGAATGCTATGTGGTTGCTATACTACTGTATTTGGATGGTTGCCATGGTGTTATGCAGTTGCCAAGATGTTCAAAGTAATTTTTAATGTGTTGCTATTCAGTTTTTAGGGTGTTGTGGGAGTCAAGGTGTTGCTATGTTTTCTGAATGGCTTTTAATGTGATGCTATGCTGTAGCATTAGTATTCGGGTGGTTGCCAAGGTGTTGCTATGCAGTTTTTTCGGTGTTGTGGGAGTTAAGGCATTGCTATGCATTTGCCCAATGTGATTTTAGTGTGCTGCTATGTGATTGCCATAGCATTCGGGTGGTTGCCAGGGTGTTGCTATGCAGTTGTGAAGATGTTCAAAATAGAGGCATTAATATGCATTTGCCTTTTGTCAATATGTTTTGAATGGCTTTTAGTTTGCTTCTATGTGGTTGCTATAGTATTTGGATGGTTGCCATGGTGTTGCCAAGATGTCATTTTTAATGTGCTGCTATACAGTTTTTAGGGTGTTGTGGGAGTCAAGGTGTTGCTATGCTATTTGCCGATGTGTTTTGAATGGCTTTTAGTTTGCTGCTATGCTGTTGCATTAGTATTCTCTTTTCATATCAATCTCTTGCTAGAAGTGATGTCTATACATGTGTGTGAGGTATGTGCGAATTATCTGCACGTTGAGCTCAGAAGCGCCTGTGTAATTCGTTCGGGGCCAGAGCACTGTCAGAGCGAGTATGAACGAGGTGTTTGGTGACAAAGACGAGAGCAGATAGAGGGAGAGACGGGGAGAAACGACAGAGAGAAGAGATGAGATTGTGTTCTTCTGAAGGCCATTGGGGAGGAGCGTGTGTTTGTTGGAGAACTAAACGTGTTGCATGAAGGAAAATCAAGATGGTGGAATGTGACGGTTTGAGGTGAACTAATAAATATTACCATCATGTGCAAACCCAGAGTCCTGAATAAAAACATACTTTTTGCAAGTATGCAAATGCAAACTGTATATTGCATTTATATTTATACACTTTTTGCATTAGGCAGGCATGCATGCATTCCTTGTATTCTTCTTAAAGTTGACATGAAACAGAAGTTGTTGGGCTTTTCTTTCCTATTGTGACGGATATCCGAGGGAAAGATGATGAATCACGTGAAAATAAGAAAAATGATGATGTACGTGGATAAATCATTTATAATTAATATTGCAATAAAGTCACTAAGAAAGTGATTTCATGGCGACTTTAACCTGGATTTTCTCTAATTAGGTATGAATGATATATCGGTCACCTTATCGGTATCGGCCGATATATGATAATTTTTAATGATATCGTTATCAGCCCGATAAGAAAATTTGGTGGATATAATAAACCCGATAAATAATATATTATTTCCTTCTGCTGAGAAACTTCAGTTGCGCTTCAACATGATGGTTTGAATTGCTTGAAATATGATCGTAATTACTTCGGAGTTTAGTGAAAATTTATCCTATCGGTTACATAAAATTATTATGAGAATATTATAATTATGTGCTCGAGATTTTTGTTTTTGTAATCGGGCTCTCAAAAATTATATAAAAATTTGGATTCAGGTTTATCAGCCAATATATCGGTTATCGGCTTTCAAATAAAAAGAATTATCGGTATCGGCAAAAATGTTCGTATCGGTGCAACTTTAATGCTATAAATATGCAAATATTTGAACTTTAACTTAATTTGATGCAAATGCAGAGGGAAACTGAATGTTGAATTTACATTTTCACTTTTATCAAAATGCATTCCTTGCATTCTTCCTAACCTGGGTTTCCTTTAATGCAATAAATGTGTAGACAGTTTAACTTTACCTGACTGTTTATTTAACTGATTATTTTAATTAATTTCTGTGTAAAGCACTTTGAATTACCATATGTAATGTGCTATAGAAATAAACGTGCCTTGCCTTGCCAAACTTATGTATTTTATGCAAATGCATGCAGACGCATTTTACATTCACATTATGCACACATTTTTATCCAAAGCTACTTACTATTTTCAAACCACATTTTATTAAGTTCATGCATGCTTTCTTCTTAACCGGGGTTTCCATCAATGCTATAAATGTCAATTAATTTAACTTTAACTTGCAGTGTATTTGCTATAATAACAATTTAGATGTTTCAAAGCAGCTTTACAGACTTTGTTTTCCACTTTAATATTGATAAACAACTACGCATGATATTGAGCTTGCGTAGCGAGACGCCTTTGCGCTCATGGATGTTTGGCGTCATCAATGCGCTGAAGGCTGATATAAATGCAGGCAGCAGTCTGATGCATTATCATGTGTTGATGTACCTCTCTCTGATGGATGCATGTCCCCGTGTGGCTCTGTGGAGACTCTCGGGCTCGGGGGGGGGTCGTGGCCCCACGTGGCCCCTCTTCCTCTGGGTCAGAGCGCAGCCAGACCCCCTGTCTCCAGGAAGAGCATTTCAAAAGAGCATCCATCGGAGGATCAGACGGAAAACACTGACAGAACGAGACCTGGACACACAGAACAAAACCTGAGAAATGAGGAAGCGGCTCAAAACGATCTGAAAAATGTGTTTGAATGATGATAACAACCCAAAGGAACATGTAAGGTTGCTCTTTCATTCTCACTTACGGTTCATTAAAGCTAAAATACCTGGGAAGATAAACAAGTCAAGAGTTTAGAGATGACAAATGTGACAGCAAAATTAAAGATAAAATGTTCCCTTTCCTCTGGGATTGTGTGTAAAAGTAAAAATACGTTGTTGTTTTTTCTGCGCATTCTTTTTTTTTTTAAAAAAAAACAATGCTGTGGGTGGTTGCCAGGGTGTTGCTATGTGTTCCGATTGTCATATACTGTGTTGCTAGGGTTCTAGACCTAGGGCATTGCTACATGGTTACAAGGGTGTTGCCATGCGTGTACTTTTTCAAACAAAAAATAATCTTACGTGTAAGCCTTAAAGATCTCAAATAAATTCCACCTTGCGCTGAAGATCTTTTCAGATGCAGTGGTTGTCAGCTATAGTAGGTCGCCAGGGTGTTGCTGTGGAGTTGCTAAGGTGTTCTGAGTGGTTTTTAGTTTGTTGCTATGCAGTTGCTAGGGTGCTCTGGGTGGCAAAATGTAATTTTAGGTGTATAAGATCTCAGATAAATTCCACCTGTGCTGAAGATCTCTTCAGATGCATCAGACATGTTTGTTTGCCAGCTATGGGCGGTTGTCAGGGTGTTGCTATGCAGTTGCTAAGGTGTTCTGAGTGGTTTTAAGTGTGTTGCTATACAGTTGCTAGGGTATTCAAGGAAGTTGACAGGGTGTTGCTAATACTACATTAATGTGTTTTGATTGGCAGAGGTTCTTGGGCATGGTTACCAGGGTGTTGCTATGCAGGTACTTTTTTAGGCAAAATGTACTTTTAAATGTAAGTCTTATAGATCTCAGATAAATTCCACCAGGGTGTTGCTATGCAGTTGCTAAGGTGTTCTGAGTGGTTTTAAGTGTGTTGCTATACAGTTTCTAGGGTATTCAGGCAAGTTGACTGGGTGTTGCTAATACCATGTGACTGCTAATGTATTTTGATTGCACATGCAGATGCAGCAGACATGTTTGGTTGGCAGCTATGGCCGGTTGCCAGGGTGTTGCTATGGTATTCTGGACAGTTAACAGAGTGTTACTAATATGATTGCTGATGTGTTTTGATTGGTATAGGTTCTTGGGAATTGCTATATGGTTACCAGGGTGTTGCTATGCTGGTACTTTTTTTAGTCAAAATGTAATTTTAAGTGTAAGTTTTAAAGTTCCCAAATAAATTCCACCTTGTAATAAAAATCTCTTCAGATGAAGCAGACATGTTTGTTTGCCAGCTATGGGCGGTTGTCAGGGTGTTGCTATGCAGTTGCTAAGGTGTTCTGAGTGTTCCTATACAGTTGCTAGGGTATTCAGGCAAGTTGACAGGGTGTTGCTAATACCACGTGACTGCTAATGTGTTTTGATTGCACATGCAGATGCAGCAGACATGTTTGGTTGGCAGCTATGGCCGGTTGCCAGGGTGTTGCTATGCAGTTGCTATGGTATCCTGGACAGTTAACAGAGTATTACTAACATGATTGCTGATGTGTTTTGATTGGTATAGGTTCTTGGGAATAGCTATATGGTTACCAGGGCGTTGCTATGCTGGTACTTTTTTTAGTCAAAATGTAAAGTTTTAAAGTTCTCAGATAAATCCCAACTTGTGCTGAAGATCTCTTCAGATGCAGCAGACATGTTTGGCTGCCAGCTATGGCCGGTTGCTATGGCATTTTGAGGGGTTTTAGTGTGTTGCTATGCAGTTGCCAGGGTGTTTTTTTGCACCATAGGTTGTTGTGCATTGCTATATGGTTACAGGTATTTTAGGCAAAAACTAATTTTATTTGTTAGTCTTAAATATCTGACATGAATCCCACATTGTGCTGAAGATGCACCAGACATGTTTGACCTTTGTTTGTTTGTCGCGCTGATACAGTATGTGTGTATGTGATGAAATTAAGAGCAATCAATGCTCTCTCAGGTACGGTTATCTGGACAGGGTCTTATCTCTCTGAGCCAATCCTGTCCGAGTCAGGCCGACAGAGCCAGCGCTCGAGTGTGTGTGTGTGTGTTTGATCACTGCTATCATGTGTGTGTTTGCAGAGGTGCTCTGATCACCTCATCACATCTACAAGTGTGACAGGATAGGAGAGGATTATCTGATTACAATCACATGAAAAATACCTAATGAGATCTCTTTAATATCTCAAACACAGAACTGAGATTAAACAGAGACTCTTGCTTGAATGAAAGACTTGCCAAGATATCAAGGTCTGCAAAGAAAAACCACAAGATCTCTTTAATATCAGATTTTTCTCCTAAAATTGAGATTTTATGCATTGAAAAGTTCTCAGTGTGCGCTCAAACATTTCTCATTAACAACTAAACAAGTCTATCTTTTATTTATCTTGAGGAATTATGGGCAAACAACAACCAAAGACAAAGATGATTAAATAATGCATGACTATGAAGAGCGACCTGCGAGCATTAGCCGCCGTGGATGTGTGTGTTGTGAGTTAGAGTTACGATGTGTGCGATAGGTTTAAGGGACGGCTTCAGTGTGTTTGTGTTTGTAGATCAGCGCTCTCTTTGTTTTACACTGACGTTTGGTCGCAGGAACACCTGAGGCCGACCCCTGCTGAACACACAGTGATGGTACCTGTTACCTGGCCTTTAGCCAATCAGCATTCAGCTACTCCAGCCTCTGTGATTGGCTCGTTACTCGCACTCAGTGTAAAGGCACTGAATGGGATGGACACATGATTTTCTTTACAACTTACAAAAAATATTTAAGTATTTTTTTTTTTTAGTAGGCTATCAAATATTTAAGTATCAGATTTGTATCTGTTCTACAACTAATATAAAACTTAAATCTGCAGTTTAGATCAATTAAAATTTAAATAGTTATCACTATGTTAATTTGTACATTTAATTTAATTTGTACATTTAAATTTACGTTATGTTACAATATTTTATTATTTCGATGTATTTATAATTATTCTATGTGTTCCAAGCTTTGGCAATATTATATTATGTACAGTCATGCCAATAAACCAAATTTTTAGTGATAAAAAAGTGATAAATTGATGAAAACCTCATGCAAATAAATAAATAAAAGAAAATTAATCTTGTTGCCATTACTATAATATGGGGAAAAAACAAAGATTTACAAAGGTATCTCTCTCAAAAAACAAAACAAAAAAAAAATGTATATAATGCAACATGCTTTTACAAAGGTAGTATTTGTTGTAATGAATTTAATTTATTCACTGTAAAAAAATATTTGCAAGATTTGTTATCACAACATATTTTCTTTTGTCAAATCAACTTTATAATAATTTATTTAGTTGAGATAACTTATTATTTTGAGTTTCTGATGATTAAATTAATCTACTTCATTGTATTAACTCACTTTTTCCAGTTCAATCAACTTAAAATTTTAAGGCAACCACGTTACTTACTTTTTTAAGTTAAACCAACAATATTTTTTTACAGTGTAGTAATCATAACATTTTTTCTTTTGTCAAATCAACTTTATAATAATTTATTTAGTTCAGATAACATATAATTTTGAGTTTCTGATGATTAAATCATTCTCATTCTTTGTATTAACTCACTTTTTCCAGTTCAATCAACTTTTAAAATTTTAAGGCAACCAGGTTACTCACTTTTTTAAGTTAAACCATCAATAATTTTTTACAGTGTTCTTCCTGACTTAAAAAAGTCGCATTACTGTAATTTATTTAAAAACAATCAAGTCAAACTCAAAAGTAAAACAGACAAAAATATTACAACTGGCATGGAAATAATGTCACAGTGCTTCGTGCTCTTGAAGTAAAATACATGTTTTAAACTCCTCTTTATTGCAAAATAGTGCATAAAATTGCTCCTGCAAAATAGGATCTGTGAGATTTATCCTGAAAGGTGATTCACTCTGAATTATTACTTACACTTGGTCTTTTTTATTGCCTGTGTTTATTTATAGAACGCAAGGAGAGAGAGAGGGAGAGAGAGAGAGAGAGAGAGAGAGAGAGAGAGAGAGAGAGAGAGATAAACCCTCCGATAAAAACAGGCTAAAGTCCAACTGCCGAGCAAACAGTGAGTCAGAGGACGGGAGAACCACTGATAAGACCTGAACAACACACACACACTCACAAGCACACACACACTTACAATAATAAATCCTCAAAATCTGCATTAACTTACTTTTCTCCCCATTGGCTCTGAGGATGTGCCGTTCTTATTTTGAGTCAGACTTCTGAGTTCAGTGAATGACTATCTGACCAGATCATTTGAGTTCAGTGAGTCGAGATGTAATCGGATGAGTCCAATTCACTAATGAATCTTTCAGTGCGATTTGTGAACCGATTTAATGGGTAAACTGAAAAGAATCAACTCGATCAAATCGGACACTGCTATCGCAAATTAGGAACGCGGCAAGAACCAATGAGGTTCATTCTCGTGTTACGCATCACGTTTGAGCTTTTCTGTGAACCAATGAGGTTCATTCTCGTGTTACGCATCACGTTTGAGCTTTTCTGTGAACCAATGAGGTTCATTCTTGTGTTACGCATCACGTTTGAGCTTTTCTGTGAACCAATGAGGTTCATTCTTGTGTTACGCATCACGTTTGAGCTTTTCTGTGAACCAATGAGGTTCATTCTCGTGTTACGCATCACGTTTGAGCTTTTCTGTGAACCAATGAGGTTCATTCTCGTGTTACGCATCACATTTGAGCTTTTCTGTGAACCAATGAGGTTTATTCTCGTGTTACGCATCACGTTTGAGCTTTTCTGTGAACCAATGAGGTTCATTCTCGTGTTACGCATCATGTTTGAGCTTCTGTAAGAACCAATGAGGTTCATTCTCGTGTTATGCATCACGTTTGAGCTTTCTGTGAACCAATGAGGATCATTCTCGTGTTACGCATCATGTTTGAGCTTTTCTGAGAACCAATGAGGATCATTCTCGTGTTACGCATCATGTTTGAGCTTTTCTGAGAACCAATGAGGATCGTTCTCGTGTTACGCATCATGTTTGAGCTTTTCTGTGAACCAATGAGGTTTAATCTTGTGTTACGTCACATTGGATCACATTCCCGAAATGCTCATTTTGAGTGACTGTTTTGTATTCATGGGGAAAATAACAAACGAAGTGGATGGATTTTCACCACAATAGGGTTGTTGTATACACACACCGCAGACATTTTTTTTAAACAATATTTAAAAGCAAATTATAGTGTTATATATTTGATCGAATCAAATGTGTATGGCTTAGTGATCTAATCAATGTTACTAAAAACTGGAGAGAAAAAGGACCAATCAGAACATTTTATTATAATATTACCCATAATCCCTTATCTGATTCTAATGTGAAGGGCTTGCAGAATTATGTGCGAAGAGAAAGGTTGAGAAGATATTTATTGCCGTTATTAGCAATCAGCTCTTGTGTGGTTTCAGCTGGTTTGCGCTAATAATGAGGGCCTCATGACCTCTGACCTGCTCCAGTTAAGCAGAAAGCCTAATAAAAATGACGAGTCCGGACTGTATATCCATAAATTTGTTCAACTTTTAGACCCCGAGCTGCTGTACTTCAGTCTTGTGGAGTCTATATTGGGCCTTGACCTTGATGATGTAATGAACTCATCAGTCACATGACTAAGTTCTGCTTTCCTCTCTCAACGTTGAGGACGCAAGAGTCATTTGTTGTGATTATCTCAGGAGACTTGACTGAGCTCTCAGTCACTTTCCCAGCTAACAGAAATATGTTCTAACAACGTTCCCATTAAGTTATGAAAATGTTATTTCTAAAAGTTCCCTGAACGTTCAAAAACGTCACTTTTTTAAGTGTTTTAAAATGTTTTTTGTTATGTGAACGTTATGGAACCTTCTCATTATGGAATTGTTACTTTTGAATGTTCTCTTGAAACATTTAAAAACAGTTTATGAAACCAGTTCAATTCAGCCACAAGCAGCAGCTCTACAGGAAACAATAGTGTCAATATTCAGTTTTGTCAATTATGAAAAAAAGAGATCTCGTTTGAGATTTTTCTTTCTACTGGATAGTGTTGTTTTCATTAATCGTAAACTAAAACTATAAAATACATATGTCTGTTAACTGAAAAAAAAAAAAATCCAACGTCCAATCCAATTTTATTTTAGTTATCAAAGCAATAAAAAATAATTGAAATGAATATAATATAATTTAAATATAATTTTTTTATTCCAGTCAGAAAATTTCAAATTTTCGCTTAGTTTATTTAGAAGTATTAAAACTGACTGAAAATCACTAAACTGAAACTTAAATAAAAAGTAAAAAAAAAACAATTAACACTTATTTTATAACACTTATAACACTTAATTTTAACTAATATTTAAATAAATATATTTAACATTTTTACAATACAGAGCTGCATGATTAATCGTTAAAAGATGGCACACACACACACATTTATTCCTGAATGACAGTGATTCCCCTGCATCTGTTCATAAAGATTGTGTCAAAACATTGTTACACACCATAAAATGTGTTTGTCATTGAATCATTGATTCGAGATTCGTTCAAAAACACTGATTCATCCAGTAATGAAAGTCTTTATGAGTGAGTCATTGAATCATTCACTCAATATATTAATCCGAATTAATTAACCATTTTTAAATAGACTGCAGCAATAATTTAGTCAGAACCTCTAGTAAATTACATGTTATTTCATATATTTGTTTGTTTAGAATCATGAGAATAAAAAAAATAAAAATAAAATAAAAAATAAAATAAAAATCATGCAGCTCTAATATAATAACTTATCAATAATAACAATAGACACACACACACATATTCCTGAATGACAGTGATTCCCCTGCATCTGTTCATAAAGATTGTGTCAAAACATTGTTACACACCATAAAATGTGTTTGTCATTGAATCATTGATTTGAGATTCGTTCAAAAACACTGATTCATCCAGTAATGAAAGTCTTTATGAGTGAGTCATTAAATCATTCACTCAATATATTAATCCGAATTAATTAACCATTTTTAAATAGACTGCAGCAATAATTTAGTCAGAACCTCTAGTAAATTACATGTTATTTTATATATTTGTTTGTTTAGAATCATGAGAATAATAAAAAATAAAAAAATAAAAATAAAATAAAAAATAAAATAAAAATCATGCAGCTCTAATATAATAACTTATCAATAATAACAATAGACACACACACACTTATTCCTGAATGACAGTGATTCCCCTGCATCTGTTCATAAAGATTGTGTCAAAACATTGTTACACACCATAAAATGTGTTTGTCATTGAATCATTGATTCGAGATTCGTTCAAAAACACTGATTCATCCAGTAATGAAAGTCTTCATGAGTGAGTCATTAAATCATTCACTCAATCCATTTAAAAATATATTAATTCGAATTATGAAAAAAATATATTATAAAAAAATATAAAATATAAAATTAAAAATATATTAATTCGAATCATGAGAATAATAGAAAAAATAAATAAAAAATAAAAATAAAATAAAAAGCTCTAATATAATAACTTATCAATAATAACAATAGACACA
>NC_142781.1:35131741-35159241 GCF_988280905.1 Pimephales promelas
TTATCGGGCGATACACACCTGGAGCTGAAGGAGAGAGAGAGTTTGCTGTGTGATGCGGTGGATCTGAGGAGGACACACACTTATAAATCATGCAGGAGTGTGTTTTAAATGTAGAGAGTTTATGTTTAGGAGTCGGGTTAGTGAGTGAGTGTAAGTGAGAGTGTGTCTGATTATGTACGTATGTGTGTGTGTGTTTGTAAATGTGTGTGTGTTTTAACTATGCATCCATTAGATTTAAATTCAGTCATATTTTCTTAATTCATAATGGTTTAAATCTGAGAACAGCTCCACTTATTGAGTTGATAAATCTACAGTATGATCACGGTTATGATGATCGGACCAGCAATATCCAGTTACATTCATGATATATATATATATATATATATATATATATATGAAGAGTTCAGATGCAAAAGCCTCTAAGTGCCGTTTGAAATTTTCTTCTAGAATGATGATTTTTATCAAGCTTGTATATTTAAGTTCAGTAATTTCACTTAAATGGCAATGATAATTACCTATTAATTGTTATTTAAGTGAAATTACTGAACTTAAATATACAAGTTTGATCAAAATCATCATTCAAGAAGAAAATTTCAAATGGCATTTAGAGGCTTTTGCATCTGAACTCTTCATATATCGGTGATAAACATAAATCCAGTTATCGTGTATTTTGAACATGTTCCGTTTATTATCACAACGACAGAAATCAAAACTCGTGTATGACTGACAAATACGCATCACATTAAGTTTATTAGGCTATTTATGTTAAAAGTGTGTAATTCATAATGCATGGACGTTTTAAGTCCAATTCAAATACGTCTGAAATGTAGTGCACGTGTACATATTTAATAAAACTTAATCAGTATTCATTTAAAATAGATTTTTGATATGATATATTGAACGTTTGCCCATCGTCGTGAAGGATTAGTTTTATTGCGCTTATCGCAAGGCATCCTGGGATTGTGTGTGACAGATTTATGCCAGAAGGAGGAATCTGAAACATGTTTGAGACATCCTTTGTGTCAGGAGTGTGTCCTTCAAAACTAGACTAATAGTTTACTTAAAAAAGAAAGTCGGGCACTCGAACGCATCAGTGTGTGTGTGTGTGTCAGTTCATCACTGATATAATGAGGAAACTTTAAAGAGGGTCGTCAGTGTTTACATGCTGTTCAAGACCCGAGCCTGAACCCACTGAGTCCACAGAGTCTCACACACACACACGCACACACACAAGCAAACCTTTTACAAATGTCAGACTAAAAATAAAATCCATGATTAAAGTATTTGAGAACATTAGACCAGGACAGGTCTGTTATATTAAACTCTAAAAAATGCTGGGTTGTTTTAACCCAACTTTGGGTCAAATATGGACTAACCCAGCCGTTGGGTTAAATTTTTACATTACATTTTTAACCCAACATTTCGGGTTTGTCCATATTTGACCCAAAATTGGGTTAAAACAACCCAGCATTTTTTAGAGTGTAACGTTGGGAGAACTCGTGCGTAACGTCCGCCGCTGAAGCTAACAGAATACTGGCTCTATTATTCTACATCTATGCATAATTTATTCCATCCACATTAATAAAATATAATATAATATCCAAACGTCCTTCCAGAACCGCTCATGGAACTGAATATAATCACCATCGTTTGGCTCTGATATCTATATTCATGTTTTAGTTCAGTATTAGTTATCATGCGGACGGTCACATGTCACGTGTGTGTGTGTGTGTGTGTCTATGTGACCTGGGCCGTCACTGGACATCCATCATAGCTTATCATTCTGAGTAAACAGCATGACTGCAACACACACACACACACACTTGCAGAGCTCAGATTTACACACTCAATTATTTGGAAATAGCAGACGTGACCAGCGTGTGACTGACCGGCTGTTTTAAAACATTAAAGCCCAAATTCTTCATTTTCAGAAATGAACAGAGCTTCAAATGAAAATCTATAGAAATATTTGGGTTAATAATACACTTCTGGATTTTATTTTGATTATAGCTTTAAAATCCTCTTTACACTCTATTATTCAATGCAAAAGTCAGACACTCATTTTCACGTATTCGAATTGGTTTTATGCCACTTTAATTACAAAGTAACACACTCGTTAGACACTTCTTTCATATAATGGTGATGATTATATCAATATAAATGATTTTACATTAAACAACTTATGATGATTACAGATATGAAAACCTTTTCACAATTATCTAATTTTGAATTTGGGGTTTTCATATCTGTAATCCATAATCATCACAATTATAACAAATAAAGGCTTGAAATATCTCACTTTGCATGTAACGAGTCTATATAATATATTAGTTTCACCTTTTAATTACTGAAATAAATGAACTTTTGCATGATATTCTAATATTTTGAGTTACATCTGTGTATTTTATATACTTAACATTAATGTTAATCATTAAGTTTCTTAATAATACTACTGTACGCATGCAAGTGTTTGTTCAACCAGCAGGCGGTGTACAGTAAGAGCACGGTAACACACAGAAAGACAGGGAGCGTCTCGTTGTTCAGGCTCTATTAGGCTGTTTACTGTGTTATCATGGTGTTGTGCTGACTGAAGGACACATCTGACCTCACACAGATAACACACACACACACACACACACACAACCCTTTCATCAAACAACACAGCCCTGCATCTTGAGAAAAGCAATTTAATATCACCAACTCTGATGGTTGCGTTCAAAAAGTCATTTTCCCCCCAAAAAAATAAGAATATATATATTTTTATTGTGTATTTATACTAGCTAACAAAATTATGCTCTTAGAATGTTTCACTAATATTCCCATTATGTTGTGGAAATCCATTTTGGAATGTTCATTTAAAAAAAAAAAAAACAGTTTAATTCAAACTTTAATGGAATGTTACTTTTAAAAGTTACATTTAAAAAGTGTCAGACGGACGTCTAACTGAAACACTCCATTAATGAGGCAGAAATAACATTATTAAAACTAGACGACATTCCCTGTTATCTTCTCCAAATAACACAAACAGTCAAACGTTCGGTTTTTTTTTTGATGACAAAATCTTTCAATACTCAACGCAATAATCAAAGCTTTACCAAAACATACGTTTATAAATAAATATGCCGATCAGTACTTTTCATTCACCGTAAATAATGTCTACTGGCCATTAATCTAACATAAATCCAAGATATAGTAATCGTGTCTTTGTGGGAGTTTTCCTGCTGACAAATGGGATAATATAATAAAAGGCCTGATTAACGAACGCACGAAACTGTAGATTTGATGAGAAGAGAAAGCGGTAATTTTGGAATCAACACACAAAATTAGCAAGAAACAAGTAAAGGAATCAATACAGCGATTGTGATAAAAAAACATCTACAGTCTATAATCTTTCCATAAGGTGTGTTTCGTTTGAAGTGGTCAGTGGGGGTTTTGGGGTCTGTGACCTCTGACCCCTGAGGCGTCTCTATCAGCCAGACCACCAGAGAAGAACGGCCCCTAAACCCGAGACACGCGAGTATCTCCTGTGTCCGACGAGGAAAGCTTTATTTACACAGCACTTTATACAATACAGTGTTTTACAGAGATAACAGGACAATAATGCAGCAAAGTTTGATTCTAGAAGAGAATAGCGTCACAGTACAGCTTAAGTCAGTTTAGTGATGCTTCATTTTGTTGTAAAAAAGTTATTAATTTAGTTCATTTATATACATACTGTATATATATAGGCTCTATGGAGAAAAGCGTGATGTCATCGTCACGCTCAGTTCTCATAATAGTGTCAATGCAGGTGATCAATAATATTGTTGATCTAAGTGGATTATTCGGTTTTTGAATAGTTTGTTAGCGCTGCACAATGTATCGAAATTATCGAAATATTGCAAATGTATATGTATCCCGATATGCATATCTCAGCGGCTTGCAATCATACTGTAAAAAAAAATATTGTTGGTTTAACTTAAAAAAGTAAGTAGGTTGCCTTAAAATTTTAAGTTGATTGAACTGGAAAAAGTGAGTTAATACAATGAAGGATAATGATTTAATCATCAGAAACTCAAAATAATATGTTATCTGAAATAAATAAATTATTAAAGTTGATTTGACAAAAGAAAAAAAAATGTTGTGATTACTACACTGTAAAAAAAATATTGTTGGTTTAACTTAAATAAGTAAGTAACCTGGGTTGCCTTAAAATTTTAAGTTGACTGAACTGGAAAAAGTGAGTGAGATTAATTTAATAAAACTCAAAATAATAAGTTATCTCAACTAAATAAATTATTATAAAGTCGATTTGACAAAAGAAAATATGTTGTGATAACAAATCTTGCAAATATTTTTTACAGTGCATAAACAACAGACACTGCTCTCGGCTCAATAATGATAATCAGGATATATTAAATTCATACAGTGAAAACAAAGCAGTGTTTTATTTGATTATTCAGTTTCTGTTGTTTAATAACCTCTGAACACACTGATGTTAATAACACTTCTCACGCAACAGTAAAACACCGATGTTCACAAAAATAATGTTTTACGCACTTTAAGCATTATCGTATCGCATATTTGATATTCGATATATAATTTATTATATCAATCATATTTGATTGATTTGATATATATATTTACATATTCATCTAAACATCGCTCTCAGCAAGTTTGTTAACAGTAAATCAATGCAAAAGTATTGGCAACTTCTTTTTACTTCTAGTGGGAAGTGAGTGAGTGAGTGGAGGCGGAGCTAATCTGCATATTCATAGCACCACGCATACTAAATGAGGCGAGGGTGTCGACTCGAGTTACATTCAAGATATTTTAAGGCATGAAGATGATTTTTCAAGGAAAAACTTTAAATATGTGATTTTGGTGATCCAATACGTGTTTTAAGGGATAAAATTGACTACAGGGGGACTTAAAACTAACTTTTAGACTTAAATTTTATTTAAACATTTAAACAGAACTTGGGAAAACTAGGGCCATATTTGTCATGAGATCTGACCTGACTTTTTTTTAAACATCTTCCTATCGTAATATGTACGTAAGTTAACAACTAGTTAATAACTTATGATCGTTGTAATGGAAGGGATTCAAAATGAACTTTATCTGCACATTAACTTTATTCTAGAGCTGCTTTAAAGTGTATAAATGAAGGATCTCTGATGACGAGCACATCTCTCGTCACGCACCCCTCATTGAGCAGCAGGTGTTTGTGTTTTGTGTTCTTGAGATTATCAGTGATAGTCAAAGCTAAGCCTTCGCTGACGCTCACGCACAGCGTTTATCCAAACCGTCTCAAGGTGACGGGCAACAACACTCGATCTCACGCAGAGATGCGAGAAACATGAAAGATATCAATATGACCTTCTCGACAAACTCTTCCACGATCTGAGCGGCTATAGATATTTTATGTAATGGTATTTCAGGTCAAAGGTCAAACATTGTCTTGTTTCCACTCCAAATATCGAAAAATACTTTAATTAAGATCCATTTACTAGATGAGTAGCCTATTTTCCAGGGGAATTAATAAAAAATTAAGTGAGTTTTTGCTTAAAACAAGCAAAATTATCTTCCAATGGGCTCAGAAAAATAATATTAATTTTAACAGAAACAAGACCTGACCCCCACTGGCAGATAATTTAGCTTGTTTTAAGCAAAAACTCACTTAATTTTAATTTATTTGCACAGAAAACAAGACTTAATCTTATGGCATTTTAATACTTTAGCAAATGCATCTTGATTTAAGGAATGTTTGATATTTTGGACTGGAAACAAGACAAAAATATATAAAATATATTTAAAATATATAACATTTTATATACAATATAACAACTATAAGTAAGGACAGATTGTTTTGCACTGTACCCCAGAAGTGCTAAATAGCTTAGAAATAATCAGAGAGACAATTACAGTTTTTTTTTTATTCGCTTTGGTACTATTTTCACAAGTAAGGTGTACATTTTCAAAACTCTTAGTGCTAATATCACAACAGATCATCAAAAGTGCACTTTTTTCAAACATTTCATCATGTTTTCAACTGTGTTAGTACAATTCACACAATCACAAAGTATCCTTTTCACAACACAAAATAAGTGTTTCATCTACATTATTGTTTCATTCACAGTAAAGCTCTTACTATCAAACTTTTGATTTGCATCTCTTTTTGTTCAGTTTAATACTTTTGTCTATTATTTAATCCAACAGATCTTAATGGTTAATCAATTAATCATTTGGTAAACATAGATTTTCATTTCAGCAATATACAGTTTATGGATTTTGAGAACTACAGAAATAAAATGTGTGTTTGTATGAATACTTACAGTAAATTACATGTAACCACACATGATGAATACTCGTTATAGCTAATTGATTTCACATAGTGGTAACCACAATTGGCCACTATATACTGTAATTTACGTAATGTGTGCACTAAATGTTATGTTTTGTTCTCATTTATGTAGTTACATTTCATTATAGAAAGTATACCTATGTTACTGTACAATTATATCTGAAAAAGAAAATTTGCCTAAATGATTGTAGGGGATTTCTTCATTGATCCTTACAGTAACTTGATTACATATATGATGGATATTTGGAAATTATAGATTATGTAAATGTTGGGTACTGTAAGTGTTTTAATGCTTGCCTAATGTTACAGTAAAACTGTGTAATCTGTCTTTTATAGTACTGTAGCATATATTCATTTCAGCACTTCTAAGGCCGATTTGAAACATGTATCTTGCATTGTTTGCTGTTGGATGAACTGATTGTTAAAAGTACTAAAATGAAAGAAGATCATATTGTTGTGTTTCAGTGATTAAACCAAATGTTCTCATTACATATTACAATAATCTTGTGTTTGAAATAATGATTATGTGGACTGAAAACATGCGCAACTGATTGAAAGCATTACATCAGGTTTTGAAAAAATGACTAGCTGCGTTACAAGTGTGATCAGTTTGGATTTTTGTACTAAGAGTTTTGAAAATGTACACCTTACTTGTGAAAATAGTACCAAAGCGAATAAAAAAAACTGTAATTTCTTTAAAAATGCAACCAGTCGCTAATTTGCTCTAATCTTAATGTAAGGCAACAATTGACTCAATTTGGCCTGTTTTTGTGCTCCTATAAAGATTTGTTGACACTTTACAGTAAAATATGGTTCATTAGTTAACGTTAGTTATATACAACACATTTATTACAGTATTTATTCATCTTTGTTCATGTTAGTTAGTAAAAATCCAGCTGTTCATGTTAGTTCACAATGCATTAACTAATGACAACAAACATTTGATTTTAATATAGTGTATTATGATGTTTCAATTAATATTAATAAGGCTGTACGGAAGCGTATTGCATTCACTTGAAGTAAAATCTACTTTCTTCAAGTGAATGCAATGCAATACGCTTCCATTTGGTTCATTCTTAGTTCATGTTAACTAATGTAGTTAACTAATAAAGTGTTCAGGAGAAACACAGAGTCAAGAACAAATCTTGAGTAATAGGCTACTAATAATTTCCTCTGGTGAGCAAAAACACATCTTTGATTGGAGCCGACAGAGTCGGATCTGGAGTCTGAAATCTCCAGGATGTTTCAGGATGACAGAATGTGTTTGTTTAGCGGAAGAGAAGTATAAGACGAGGAAATGGACTTTAAAAGGGACCGTGAAGGTGCAGACGGGCTTTTGGAGGACCGACGTTTCCCAGAAGCCTCTCTGGGCTGCCAACACAAACCCCGTCTGCCGGAGGAGGGACACGCCGGCGCCACAACGATTGCGAAGACGACTAATCTCTCTCGCAGTGATAATGCTGTCAAAATACCAGCAGGATACAGCAGAGAGGAACTAGTTAAACCATGCGACCCGGGACCACATGGGTCACTTTTTTTTGCGATTGGGATTTAATACATCATCTGATACTGAATAAATGAGCTTTCCATTGATGTGTGGTTTGTTATGGGACAATATTTGGCTGAAAATCTGGAATCTGAGGGGGCAAAAAAATCTAAACATTCAGAAAATCGCCTTTAAAGTTGTGCATTTATGTTGGTGATTGTGCGGCATCCACTCACAAAAATAAACGTTTATATTTACGGTGGGAAATTTACTAAATATTTTCATGGAACATGATCTTAATATCCTAATGATTTTTTCGGCATAAAAAAAAATCCATAATATTTTGGGCCACTCGTGACTGGGTTTGGGATCCATGGTCACATCATGTTAGATTATTATTATTTTTTTTTTATCTAATTTTCTCATTCAAGCAATCATTCCTTTCTATTCCTCGGTTTAATTTTTGGGGTACACTCTATTTTGATTGATTGTCTACTTTACACATTTTAACTAAAATGCACAAATTTCAACTAATTCTCAGAGACTGCTTGGTTCGGGTTTGTAGAATAAGTCTTTATGGGCATGAGTGTGTGTAAAAGTACAGTAAATTAGTTTTTTAGTAGAATAAAGTAATCTTAATGCCCAATATTATCTTGCATTTACTTTCATTTTGACAGTGGCACGTTATTTATTTGTTTATTTTAATTTCTTTCTTTTTATGTATTTATTTCGACATATATGTGAGTGTATGCCAATAGAGTTATTTTGAATGGTAAGAAATAAAGAGAGGCATATAAGTTGTGCTTAATAAGCATTAAATTAAAGTGTTCGATATTAAGCAGACATTAATACTCAAATGATACTTGTAGTTCAAAATGTATCCCGACACAACAGATGAAGCAAAACACAACACAAACTTAAATGAGCAGGGGCCCGTTTCAGAAAGGAGGTTAAGTGAAAACTCTGAGTATGTTAACCCTGAAATGAGGGAAACTCTGGGTTTTCCGTTTCAGAAAGGTGGGTATATCAAACCCGAGAAAGCAGAGTAAGTCAAGCCCGTTTCTGAAAGAGAGGTAACTTATACTCAGAGTCAGTTACCATGGTAACTTACTCTGTGAACCTAACCTGGTCGGGAGCAGGTTTTCTTCAGTAAACTCAGAGTTTCTTGCGGTCTCCTCCCCTTTTTTAAAGAGGAAGTGCTGTTTAAACACTAACAATAAAATGTATTTACACATTCTTTAAGGAATATATATTGTTTGTCCATGTTTCAATTGACTAAATCTGTTTTGCAGCAATTTGCCAAAAAGTAAAAGGATTAAAACGTTTGCTAAACTTTTATTTGATTACCACCATTTTTTATAATATATTTCTATTAAATCATTAAAAAAATTGGAATAAAAAACATTTAATAGAACTCAATTGTTTTTCAAACATAATTTAATAAGTTATTAATGATAAAAATAAGACGTTAATATTATTCATAATCAATTATTGAAGTTAGTTGATTACATATGTTTTATTGAACAAATGTTTAATTTATTTAACTCATTTTCATTTTAACTGATGATAATAATAATAACCGTAATTTAATAATGCTGTTTATATATTTAATAATTGTTTAATACCATAAACCGTGATATTTTCTGAGACGGTTCTTATACTGTGAAACTCTCTTACCCCACATGGGGGAGTCCCGCACCCCACCCCCACTGTTAAACAAGTTACTCAGCAACTTTTACTGTTTTAAATTAGCTACTTTTTACTTTTTAGATTTTTAGACTGGTATTTTTACTTAAGTAAAAATGTATCAAAGTAATAGTAGCCTACTTTAGGTTGAATAACATTCTTCCAGTTTCACCTCTGATATTATAACAGTAAGTTACTGTAAAATAGTTATGAATTATTAACCACAAATGACATCTTAAACAGTGTAGTTAGATTAATGTAATACTTACTATCTCTAGAAAGTATTGGTCTACATTACTAAATCCTATATCAACCTCAACTACTTGATTAACACAAAGAGAAGAGACAAGAAACAGCACTTTTAATTCTTTCAGATTAACAATATACAATTGCATGAATTATTCTTGAATTGATCAAAGTGTGTAGAGGGAGAAGGTTACATAAAACATATAACTTTTAAAAATGTATGTTAAATGCACTATTGTTTTATACTCAATTGTTCTATAGTTTATGCAGTAGCTTTTTTAATGTAATTGCATCATATTTTATTTTAAATTACAGAAGAATTAAGAGTAACCCCCTTAATTAAATTACAATATTTAGATCACTTGTTAATTAATTACACCTAACACCTCTTTTTGTCTGGCGCTGTTGCCATGGTGACTCATAATATCTGCGCTCCATTGATAATGGCTTTTTATAGTTGTGGTGCACGCGCTTAACTCAGAGTCAGTCAACTCAGAGTTGATTGAACTAACTCATTTCAGCTGTTCTGTAACCGAAAACTCAGAGTTTCCCATCTCAGGGTAAGTCAACTCAGAGTTCAAGCTTTAACTCAGAGTTGGTTGAGCCTCCTTATTGAAACGGGCCCCAGAACTTACATTTCTGTCTTGATTTCTTTCCATTTAAAATAACTCTAAAATATGTAAAAACGAAATCAAAATAAACATGTAATACCACCGTCAGTATTAAAATAAAATAAAATTCAACAAGATACTATTGGGCATTAAGACTACTTTATTCTACAGAATGATAATAGTACAAAACTACAAACCTAATTTATTGAACTTTACACATAAAAGAAACCCCTGCTTCTCGATGTATGAACTCACAGCGACATCTACAGGAACCGAAGAGAACTGCATCTTCACGGTCACTCCTACAGGTTAAACTGTATTTAACCTTACGAAAATTAACCATGGTTTTACTATATATATATATATATATATATATATATATATATATATATATATAAAACAAGGTTAGCTACAAAATAACCATTTGTTTAGATATAAAAGCATAGAGCATAGTTTAACTACGGTATTTGTGGTTATACAAATGGTAGCAGCCTACTCAATAAAGTTTGTAACTTTTGTATTTGTTTGTACATTTGACCTTAAAAACAAAATACAAAGTAAGTAAATGTAGCTTGATAATATCAATAATAATAATTATAATAATAACTAGTATACATAGTTTAAAAACAACTATTTATGCAATATCTACGCAGCTTCATCACATTACTTCTCAAATCTGAATATGGCATTGAATTGCCCATGTAGGAAAACTTACAAAAGCACATTATGTCAAGTTTGTACTTATATTGTTTAGTCAAAAAGATATACTGAAAAAAGTCTTTGGGCTTATTATTTTGTTTTTGTTTTTTTAATTTTTTTTTGTATTATTTTGTTATCCGCCTGACTATTTATTTATTTTTTAATCTATGTCGCAGTTTCTGTTTCATATTTTTATATTTAAGTGGTCAAATAAAATCAATAAATCAATCAATATTGTCCCAATCCTAATCCAATAAAGCGTACATAACTGAAGAAGCGCGGGCTTTTTAAACAAGAAGTTATCGTTATATTGTGATGAGTAACGGCCATGGAAACGGCCCATTTTCCAGCATTTGAACCGATTTGAACAAACTCCTGCTCCCGATCCTCCATTCAAAAGTCATATCACTGGGCAAACAACTAGCCAGAAAGCACTCAAAACTGAAGAGGAACACTTTAAAAAACACTGGAACACCTTATCAACGACTTGACAACCGTCCCACAACTTGGATCAAGGCGGTAAAGGGCTTCAGAAATGTAAAATACTTTTACACTGTATGTTTCTTTCAGGAAATGAACGTCTAGGTCATGTTAACTTATCTATCTAACACTTCAACAAAATGCAAAAAAGCAAAAACAACGGAATTTTTCATACTCACAAAACGTGCCCGCGCCTGTAGTCTGTAGAAGTCAGTCGCGACTCGCAGGTGTTTTTTTTTTGTTTTTTTTAAATCGCTTTCGCGCTCTTGTTTTTTGTCCCAGCAGAGACCCCGTCTCAGCTGCACTGCATGACAGTCACATGACTCAGTAGCGTTTTGTTTATGGACAATATTTCTCTAGATATCAACCCCGTCTATGATATCAACACTCATGCAGGCGTCTTCTGATTGTAAGTAGTATTTATTTGGCTATAATTGTGTAATTTTGAAAGCGTTTTATGTTTTAAAACACAAAGAGGAGGCAGTAAACAGCCCTTAAACGCAGTAAACATTTAAACGAGACATTTCCTCACATGTTCACATTAGATTATTACTCATATTAAATCAAAATGCAAAAATGAATTCACTAAGACTCAACCTTTATTAAATTTCTTCAATGAAGTGAAATCGACGTTATTATTATTATTTATTTATATCTTTGAAATTTATGAAGACATTAAATTAATGAACTTGTCTTTGGAACCTTGTTTTGTTTTCTGAATGATATTATAAAAGATACAGTTGTACATCCTCTTTTTCATTTGCCATTAAAGCATGTACTTACAGTTGTGGTTCTTTCAGGATTATTAATCAGTTTAAATTGTTCTTATATTTTCTTCTGGAAAACATATATTAATATTAAATACGTTATTATATTATGATAGATATATTATGTAGCTTCTAAAGAGAGAGAGCTAAATTAAAAAGCAAATTTTTTTAACTAAATATGGAGCGTCTTTTGTGTGGAATCGTTGCTAAATAAAAATGCAGTGTTCATGATTAATTACTGATTAGTTATTTGCAGATTCTGAAGTTTAATAACTTGTGATCTGTAGCCATAATAGGAAAGTTTCAGAGTATAAAGCATGTGTGGATTCCTCTGATGTCTGTGTCTCATCTGCATGTTTACTGTCTGAAGGGTCACTGATTGGACGGAAACATCATCATCATCATCATCATCATGCCTCTGACAGCCGCTGTGATTGGAGGAGTTCAGAAACTGGTGCTTTACGAGACCAGAGCTGTAAGTCACATTTCATTTATTATTATTGAAGGATAAATGGATTTCCTTTGAACTTTTGAATACTGGGAACAGCATATAACGCGATTGTGAATCAGCAGCTAATTGTTCTAATTGACCGTTCGCACGGAGTTTGATTGACAGGCGATCTGACCCAATCATAATCCGCCATCCGCCGAATCGATTCGATTCTTATGAATAATAGTATATTTTAAAGTCTCTACAATCATCGTTTTCTTGATCGATCGTACTACTATCGCACATCTCTACTATTAACTAACTCAACCAGGCCCCGCCCCTTTATTCTGCGTATGAATTATTACAATGAGGAATATTGGCACGTGTTCGGACAGACACTGACTCTGATATCGAGGAGAACTCTCTTTTTCAGGCTCAAACAGCAACATCACACACACTAAACACAGATCAACATGGAGAAAAGCATAATAGGTCCTCTTCAACCAATAGCAAAAAAGCAAACTTGTCACGCCCACAATACTGACCAATCACAGCGGAGACGTTCCCGACAGGCTCAAGCTGAGCAACAGGACAGAGCTAGAGCTATAATGGGATTGACTGAATATATTTATGGCTTTTTTTCTCTTTTGTCTCAATATGCGCTCAACGGCGCTCGCTGGTCATGTGATCGAGTTGGTCATGTGATCGAGTTGGTCATGATCGGGCTGGTCATGTGATCAAGTTGGTCGTGATCGAGCTGGTCATGTGATCGAGCTGGTCTTGTGAGTTGGTCATGGGATCGAGTTGGTCATGTGATCGTGTAGAGCGCACCCTTTAAACTCCGCCCACTCAACAGGGCGTCCTGTTGCCAAAATATAAACCAAAACATTCAAGAAACTCACAATAATCAGCGTTGCATTTAGTATTTTAGTAACAATGAACACAAATTGTAACAGCAACACTTTACAAGAAGGTTTCATTAGTTAACTACATTAGTATTAATGTTCATTTTAACATTTACTTCCACATTTAACACAGTTTACGATAAGGTTTCACTTGTTCACATGAAATAACAATGAATAATACTTTTTAAATACATTTACTAACACATTATTGAAATCAAAATTTGTATCTGTTAATATTATCTAATGGAGAGATAAAATAATGTTAACAAAATTAATAAATACTATATCAATTGTATTGCTCATTGTGAGTTAATACATCAATTAATTATAACTAATGGGATCTAATAATAGGCAAGTTTATTTATATAGCACATTTCATACACAGTGGCAATTCAAAGTGCGTTACATGGAAGAAATTAAAATAATCAAAAGAAATCAGAATAATTAAAACAGTTTAGGATAAAAAAATCATAATAATAAAAATAAAATACAGTAAATAATTAAAACAATTTATAATAAAAAATAAAATGAAGTACAGTAATAGTCGGACGAACAGTGGCACAGTATAATATTATAATATTATTTGTAATATTTGTGATTGTGAAATATTACTCCACTGCTAGATGGCAGTGTTTCTCTGCCATCAAACAGACCTGATGTCTGAACCGCAGAAAGAGCTATTTTAATAAGATTTAATAAGTAGTTTTATGCAATCTAAGTATTATGAAAAAAATATGAGTAGCTGATATAGCATGTCATGAACTGTTTTATATAGATTAGCGTTTACAGTGTGTATTTTAGACACTATCTGTTTTTTTTTCTTCATTTTTAATCCACATCATTTTTTTTTATCCACTTTTTTTGCAGTTCATAGGCAAGTTATTTGATCTGACTGAATTTGATGTTATGCTCGTATGTTCAGACTTACAGTCAGTCCAGTCCAGTGTGAATCCTTTAACATTACGCCGTGTTTGACCATTGTGTTTTTAGCACAGAACAGGACACACCAGGCCGCTTGTTGCACATTCATAGACTGGAATAATGTGAGGACGTGTTAAGACTGTCTGTCTCGCTGTGTTCTCCTCTCGATGTTTCCTTCTCACTGAGAGCTTTAATGTGTCGTTCCTGGAAATCTGTCCAAATACAGAGCAAACTGTTTTTCTTTCTTCGTTTTGGTAATCTGCTGGATGATCTAATGAGAACATGTCAAGAACATGGACGGAATATACATAAAACTATTATTTTGAATCAAATTGTCATTATTGTGATCAGTGTTGGGTGTAACTAATTACTAAGTAATTAGTTACTGTAATTTAATTACTTTTCCCTTGAAAATGTAAAGTAAAGGATTACTCTTCATTTATCTGTAATTTAATTACAGTCACTTCTGATGTAATTGAGGTAAATACTGTGTAAAGATCAATCCGATCTCACAGCGATTCGTTTAGGCGTCTAAATCGTACGACCGCACTCGTACAAATTCGTTTGTGAATTCGTACGTAATTATTGTAAAATATGTATGAAAAGTCATGAGATCAGACATAAAACAATAGTGGGTTTAACATCAAAATGTATTGTCTGATGTTAAAAAGTATGTTTTTATAATGTAACCTTCTCCACCTTGGTCAGTTTAAGGATAATTCATGCAATTTTATAGTATTTATTTGAAAGAATTAAAACAGATTCATGTCTATCCTTGTATTATTCAGCTGGTTGAGAGTGATATGGGATTTTAAAAGTAATTAAAAGTAATTAAATACTTTTAAGAGAGAGTAATTCGTACAGTAATCTAATTACACTGTTGAAGAGGTAATTAGTAACTAGTAATTAATTACTTTTTTAGAGTAACTTACCCAACACTGATTGTGATGTATGAGCAGAGGTGTCAAATACTTTGTTACCTTACACTCTAAACAATGCTGGGTTGTTTTAACCCAATTTTGGGTCAAATATGGACAAACTCAAACATTGGGTTAAAAATGTCATTTAAAAATGTAGCCCAATGGCTGGGTTTGTCCATATTTTACCCAAAATTGGGTTAAAACAACCCAGAATTTTTTAGAGTGTACTTAATATAAGTAGAAATTTTGGGTATCTATACTTTACTGGAGTAGACGACTTTTTTACTTCTACTTTTTTAATAGCCCCGTTCCTCCTGTTTCATTCCAGCTTGTCATCGTTAAAAAAAAAAAAAACTGGATCGAGTGCATTTGATTGTGATTGGATGAGAAGTATAAACATATACCATTCTGACACCTTATTGGTTTGTGCTCGATGCATCACAACATGTAATACACACATATGGTAAAAAAAATAATAATTTCAGCTGAAACATGCCTACACTCTAAAAAATGCTGGGTTGTTTTAACCCAATTTTGGGTCAAATATGGACAAACCCGAAATGTTGGGTTAAAAATGTAATGTAAAAATTTAACCCAACGGCTGGGTTAGTCCATATTTGACCCAAAGTTGGGTTAAAACAACCCAGCATTTTTTAGAGTGTAGAGCATCCCAAATTGTTTAACATTAACATTTCAATATAACATTATAGTCATTATGGCCTTTAGAAAACTGTGGTAGAGCAATAATAGCTCCTGTGGAAAAGGAAAAAATGCCATTAAAGCAGTAGTTCACTTTTAAAAAAAGCTTTTGCTGATAATTTACTCACCCTCATGTCATCCAAGATGTCCATGTCTTTCTTTCTTCAGTCGAAAAGAAATTAAGGTTTTTGATGAAAACATTCCAGGATTTTCTCCATATAATGGACTTCAATGGGGACCAAAGGCGATCAGTTGTGCTTATAAAACTTAAACTTTTTTTATTTATTTTTTAAATGACCGCTCATTTGGCTAGATAAAAACCTTAAACTTGCAGCACTGCAGTTTTAAGGACGAAATACTCAGCAATGCTCTTGACTTATGAACTTACACATGCTGCGTCTTAAAGCATATTAAAAATAGACATGTAAACATCATTTAATGCTGGATTTTCACCACAGTGGGACGTTTTTGGGATGTAATAATGTGACACTCAAATGTTTCGATGAATTTTTCACCCTAACGTCCATTTAAGATTTTTAAACAGGAGTTTGATTCCAGGACATTGATTGTAATTTTTCTTTTCTCAGAGGTATTTTCTGGTGGGGAGTAATAACGCTCAAACGAAACATCGCGTCCTGAAGATCGATCGCACTGAACCGCGAGATCTGGTCATTATTGATGATAAGGTGAGTGTTCTGATATCAGGGTATCACACAGACACACACACACACATACATACTATAAGATTGGCGAAATATAAAAATCAAATCGATATAAAATCACAATTGGATCTATAAGTCGCTGGTTGTTCGTTAATGTTTCTACTAGAAACCAAATGGCATTTCCAGCATATTCAAATCACTAATGTGGTGGAAATAATATTTTGGTAACACTTTACTATAAGGTTAATTTATTAAACATTAGTTAATAGATCTGTGACTGTATTTGTTAATCTTTGTTAATGTTCGTTATTATAAATCCAACTGTTAGTTCACAGTGCATTAACTAATGTTAATTAGTAAATGTTGAAATTAACAAATGCTGAAGTATTGTTCATTCTTCGTTAATGTAGTTAACTAATGGACCTTATTGTAAAGTGTTACCAATATTTGAAACCTTGTTTGCTCTCGAGTTAAAAATCTTTATTTCTGAATTCCCCGTTTAAATGTGTCCTTAGTTTTGTTCAGTGTAAATGTTTTAAGTGTGTGTGTGTGTGTGTGTGTCAGCATGTTTACAGTCACCTGGAGGTGCGAGAGCTCCTGGGCCGTCTGGATCTGGGCAATCGCACTAAGATCGGGCAGAAAGGATCCTCCGGTCTTTCCAGAGCCGTTTCTGCCCATGGCATTGTGGGTAAGTCTTTTTAGGAACACCAGGGTGCGAGGACCCTCTTGGAATTGCTCTGTTTATTTCCTTGCTCGCTTTAAGTTTTAATTAGGAATGCATGACTTATATCGGTCGGTATCGGGCGATATATGGTTAATATTTTCGCTATCGGCCCGATAAGAAAATTTGGCCGATATATTTAAGCCGATTAATAATGTATCATTTCCTTTCGCTGCGACACTTCAGATGTGCTTCAACGTGATGGGTTTGAATTGCTTGAAATATGATCGGAATCACTTACAAATATCCAGTTCAGTGCAAGTCTGTCATATCGGTTACATAAAATTATACCAAAATTATACCATTATACATAAAATAAGAGACCAGTTTTTGTAATTAGGCTCTCAAAAATTATATAAATATCTGGATTTTGATTAATTGGCCAATATAACGGTTATCGACTTTTAAAAATAACAAATTATCGGTATCGGACAATTTTCATATCGCTGTTTCCTGGTCAGTGTTATTTATATACTATTATTATAGTATTTATCAATATTTAGAAATTAGTTTTTCCATCTAGTATGTACATTTTATGCATTTCATGTGTTTGGCGCTTCATGCGTTTGGCGCTTCATGCATTCCCTGGGAATCGAACCCGTTACTTTGGCGTTGCTAGTTTCATGCTTTACCGTTTATTTGCTGTTTATATGATTTCAGCTTTACTTCTGTTAGCGGAGTGATTTTGAACGGCTTGTCTGTGAATTATAATAAGCCGGTGAATCCGCTCTCGGACAGGAGTGTGTTTCCCGAAAGCCTCATTAGCCAAATGTGGTCGCAAGTTCCGTCGTTATCAGCAGTTCAACGAGTCCATCATTAAAAACGAAACAGCATCGGATTGAGTTGTGTGATCATGAGAAAAATAAGTTGTGATAACGATAAAACTTTTATTGCCGAGATCACGATAAAAGTAAGTCGTGATAACTAGGAAACTTTATTGCCGAGATCACGAGAAAATTAAGTCGTGATAACGATAAAACTACTTTTATTGCCGAGATCACGAGAAAAGTAAGTCGTGATAACGAGAAAACAACTTTTATTGTCGAGATCATGAGAAAAGTAAGTCTTGATAACGAGAAAACTACTTTTATTGTCGAGATCATGAGAAAAGTAAGTCTTGATAACGAGAAAACTTCTTTTATTGTCGAGATCACGTAAAAAGTAATTTGTGATAATGAGAAAACAACTTTTATTGTCGAGATCACGGAAAAAGTAAATCGTGATAACGAGAAAACTACTTTTATTGTTTGAGATCACGGAAAAAGTAATTTGTGATAACGAGAAAACAACTTTTATTGCCGAGATCACGAGAAAAGTAAGTCGTGATAACGATAAAACAACTTTTATTGCCGAGATCGCGAGAAAAGTAAGTCGTGATAACGAGAAAACAACTTTTATTGCCGAGATCACGAGAAAAGTAAGTCGTGATAACGATAAAACAACTTTTATTGCCGAGATCACGAGAAAAGTAAGTCGTGATAACGAGAAAACAACTTTTATTGCCGAGATCACGAGAAAAGTAAGTCGTGATAACGAGAAAACAACTTTTATTGCCGAGATCACGAGAAAAGTAAGTCGTGATAACGATAAAACAACTTTTATTGCCGAGATCACGAGAAAAGTAAGTCGTGATAATAACGATAAAACAACTTTTATTGCTGAGATCACGAGAAAAGTAAGTCGTGATAACGATAAAACAACTTTTATTGCCGAGATCACGAGAAAAGTAAGTCGTGATAACGAGAAAACAACTTTTATTGCCGAGATCACGAGAAAAGTAAGTCGTGATAACGAGAAAACAACTTTTATTGCCGAGATCACGAGAAAAGTAAGTCGTGATAACGAGAAAACAACTTTTATTGCCGAGATCACGAGAAAAGTAAGTCGTGATAATAACGATAAAACAACTTTTATTGCTGAGATCACGAGAAAAGTAAGTCGTGATAACGATAAAACAACTTTTATTGCCGAGATCGCGAGAAAAGTAAGTTGTGATAACGATAAAACAACTTTTATTGCTGAGATCACGAGAAAAGTAAGTCGTGATAACGAGAACTACTTTTATTGCTGAGATCACGAGAAAAGTAAGTTGTGATAACCATAAAACAACTTTTATTGTCGATATCACGGAAAAAGCAAGTTGTGATAACGATAAAACAACTTTTATTGCCGAGATCACGAGAAAAGTAAGTCGTGATAACGAGAAAACAACTTTGATTGTCGAGATCACGAGAAAAGTAAGTTGTGATAACGAGAAAACAACTTTTATTGCCGAGATCGCGAGAAAAGTAAGTCGTGATAACGAGAAAACAACTTTGATTGTCGAGATCACGAGAAAAGTAAGTCGTGATAACGAGAAAACAACTTTTATTGCCGAGATCGCGAGAAAAGTAAGTCGTGATAACGATAAAACAACTTTTATTGCTGAGATCACGAGAAAAGTAAGTCGTGATAACGAGAACTACTTTTATTGCTGAGATCACGAGAAAAGTAAGTTGTGATAACCATAAAACAACTTTTATTGTCGATATCACGGAAAAAGCAAGTTGTGATAACCATAAAACAACTTTTATTGTCGATATCACGGAAAAAGCAAGTTGTGATAACGATAAAACAACTTTTATTGCCGAGATCACGAGAAAAGTAAGTCGTGATAACGAGAAAACAACTTTTATTGCCGAGATCACGAGAAAAGTAAGTCGTGATAACGAGAAAACAACTTTTATTGCCGAGATCACGAGAAAAGTAAGTCGTGATAATAACGATAAAACAACTTTTATTGCCGAGATCACGAGAAAAGTAAGTCGTGATAATAACGATAAAACAACTTTTATTGCCGAGATCACGAGAAAAGTAAGTTGTGATAACCATAAAACAACTTTTATTGTCGATATCACGGAAAAAGCAAGTTGTGATAACGATAAAACAACTTTTATTGCCGAGATCACGAGAAAAGTAAGTCGTGATAATAACGATAAAACAACTTTTATTGCCGAGATCACGAGAAAAGTAAGTCGTGATAATAACGATAAAACAACTTTTATTGCCGAGATCACGAGAAAAGTAAGTTGTGATAACGAGAAAACAACTTTTATTGTCGAGATCACGAGAAAAGTAAGTTGTGATAACGAGAAAACAACTTTTATTGCCGAGATCGCGAGAAAAGTAAGTCGTGATAACGAGAAAACAACTTTGATTGTCGAGATCACGAGAAAAGTAAGTCGTGATAACGAGAAAACAACTTTTATTGCCGAGATCGCGAGAAAAGTAAGTCGTGATAACGAGAAAACAACTTTGATTGTCGAGATCACGAGAAAAGTAAGTTGTGATAACGAGAAAACAACTTTTATTGCCGAGATCGCGAGAAAAGTAAGTCGTGATAACGAGAAAACAACTTTGATTGTCGAGATCACGAGAAAAGTAAGTCGTGATAACGAGAAAACAACTTTTATTGCCGAGATCGCGAGAAAAGTAAGTCGTGATAACGATAAAACAACTTTTATTGCTGAGATCACGAGAAAAGTAAGTCGTGATAACGAGAACTACTTTTATTGCTGAGATCACGAGAAAAGTAAGTTGTGATAACGAGAAAACAACTTTTATTGTCGATATCACGGAAAAAGCAAGTTGTGATAACCATAAAACAACTTTTATTGTCGATATCACGGAAAAAGCAAGTTGTGATAACGATAAAACAACTTTTATTGCCGAGATCACGAGAAAAGTAAGTCGTGATAACGAGAAAACAACTTTTATTGCCGAGATCACGAGAAAAGTAAGTCGTGATAACGAGAAAACAACTTTTATTGCCGAGATCACGAGAAAAGTAAGTCGTGATAATAACGATAAAACAACTTTTATTGCCGAGATCACGAGAAAAGTAAGTCGTGATAATAACGATAAAACAACTTTTATTGCCGAGATCACGAGAAAAGTAAGTTGTGATAACCATAAAACAACTTTTATTGTCGATATCACGGAAAAAGCAAGTTGTGATAACGATAAAACAACTTTTATTGCCGAGATCACGAGAAAAGTAAGTCGTGATAACGAGAAAACAACTTTTATTGCCGAGATCACGAGAAAAGTAAGTCGTGATAACGAGAAAACAACTTTTATTGCCGAGATCACGAGAAAAGTAAGTCGTGATAATAACGATAAAACAACTTTTATTGCCGAGATCACGAGAAAAGTAAGTCGTGATAATAACGATAAAACAACTTTTATTGCCGAGATCACGAGAAAAGTAAGTTGTGATAACGAGAAAACAACTTTTATTGCCGAGATCGCGAGAAAAGTAAGTCGTGATAACGAGAAAACAACTTTGATTGTCGAGATCACGAGAAAAGTAAGTCGTGATAACGAGAAAACAACTTTTATTGCCGAGATCGCGAGAAAAGTAAGTCGTGATCGCTAAAACAAAGTAAAAAATACTAATCCATTTAGGGCCCAAACTAATGCAGTTAACCAATGTGATCTACTCTTGTCTCTGGTGTCTTTCAGGTTTTGTGCGCTTTCTGGAGGGTTACTATATCGTGTTGATCACGAAACGTCGTAAAATGGCTGACATCGGCGGCCACTCGATTTATAAGATTGAAGACACGAGTATGATCTACATTCCCAATGACTCGGTGAGAGTCACACACCCGGATGAGGCCCGGTGAGTCCGTTTACACTCAGACATTAGTTGTATTAAGAGCGACCAGTTAGGTTTTACGGATTTGGTCACATGATGTACTGACAGTGTTCAGAAAGTATTGCTAGTTTATGCTGATTATATTAAAGCCCACACATTTCTTAGGCCTCTAAATGATCACCCTGGTCTGTTTCGACTTTTATAATTATACAAAAGTTTCTGCTGTCAAATCTGACTTTATCAAGTAAACATAGGAATAACTTTTGTTATTGTTAGTAATATTTCAACTGCACTGAAGCAGCTTTACTTGATTATCAGGTGTCATTTATAAGAAAAATCATAAGTAAGTGTGCCAGTAGATTGTTTGTCTCTGTCTGTTTCTTGCGTGTGGTTTTCCTCACACACTCTGTCTCGCTGCGGTCAGTCACTCTGACCTCAGGATGCAATTCACACATCTCTTATTTTCACCGCGCGTGTGTGTGTGTGTGTGTGTGTGTGTGCAGGATTCGAGATTAACTTTTTTACTCTATAAGACTGGTGCTTCCAACCTGATGCCGCTTGTGTATTAGTGTCCAGGTTAAGTCTGAAGCATTACTGGGCTTAACCTTGGCAGTATCGTGGCCTTCTACCATGCAGATTTGATTACATCGATAATAATCATAACTCTTGATCATCAGATCCTCATATTAGAGTGATTTCTGGAGGATCATGTGACACTGAAGACTGGAGTAATGATGATAAATCCAGCTTTGATCACAGGAATAAATTACACTTTAATATATATTCACATAGAAAACTGATGATTTACATTAGAATAATATTTCACAATTTTACTGTATTTTTAATCAAATAAATGCAGCCTCGATGACTGTGAGCAGAAGAGACTCATTGAAAAACAATTTAAAAATCATAAGTGCATCCAAATAAATACATTTTCATACGATAAACTAATTCAGATTAAACTCGACCTTTTGTTGCGTTTTCTCTTTTTTTTTTTAGTTTTTGTTTTTTTTACATTAATTTTGTCTGTTTTTTACATTTTTTACATTAAATTTTACATTAAGTTTTGTTGTTTTTTTCCCACAGATATGTGAGAATATTCCAGAATGTGGATCTGTCCAGTAACTTCTACTTCAGGTGAGTTGTCGTTTCAAGCCCTTTTTCAAAGCGTATCTTACCCATAATGCCTTGCCCTCGCGTATCTTCTCAGATCATTGAGATAGAAGTGGCCTCACTCGTCCTTTCCCGTTCGCTTCTTTTCATTAATCTGGCTATAGCGTTTGCTGCATGAAAATGGTCTTTGATTTTCGAAAAGAAGCAGCTGAAATAGCTTTCCTCATATATTGAAGAGATGTAAGGTATGAATATTTCAAAAATATTCAAGCATATTTTTTTAAGGTAAAATTTTCAAATGATCTCAAGTTATTTTTTTCAAACCCCCAAAGAATTTCAGACTTTAATGAGACCTTCCTCTATTAATTTCTGGAGAGGAAAAAATGTCTAAATATAAAATGTTTATTTCTATTTAACTAATGTTAACTAATGAACCTTACTGTAAAGTGTTACTAAAAATCGAAGACGTTTTCGTTGTGTTCGGACTCTGAGTCTGAAATAATTACACGTGAACTTGTGTGAAGTTCATTCAGTGCACTTCATCTCTAAGCAACGATGCTGCCGTCACCTAGCAACAATGCTTTGTGCGTCCTCATGCTCAACAGTAATGAGGAATGGGATTTTTCTCAGCCCGTGACCCTCTGACCTCTGACCCTCAGTTACAGCTATGACCTGAGTCACTCGCTGCAGTATAACGTTTTCGCTGCTCCAGATGACCTGTAACCCTTTGACCTCTGACCCTCAGTTACAGCTATGACCTGAGTCACTCGCTGCAGTATAACGTGTCGCTGCTCCAGATGACCTGTGACCCCGGAGACACCGGTGGAAGACAGGACAGCTTCGACATCTTTGAGGAGGAGGGGCTTCCCACGCAAGGTGTGTTCAGATTGCATTGCATTCTTTTTTGTATACATATTTTATATATTTTTGTTGCATTTTATTATTTTTTTAAAATTGTATAGATTGTTAAATTATGTATTTATTTTTTTAGTATGATATGGTTAATTTTATATTAAATGTTTTTGAATTTTATATTATATTATGTTTTATATTTTTGTGTTTTATATTAATACATATTCAATTTAGTATTTTAGTTATTTAATATTTTATATATATACACGTGTGTGTGTATTATATATTTTAGATTTTATTTTATATATAATTGTACTAATTTTGTAGTTTTCATTTTTTTTTTATTATTTCTTCATTTATTTGTATTTTATTTTTTATTTTATACCCTTCTGCAAAATACAGTTTAAAATCTACACTTTAATATATTATTTAATTTTATTTAATTTTATTTTTTATTTTATACTCTTCTGCAAAATACTGTTAAAATCTACATTTTTATTTCATTTTTATTTTATTAAAACAATATGTATGTCTGAAAGGTCTCAAGTCTGGCTTGGTTGGGCCATTTTTGTTGTAATAAGGAAAGGACTCCAGTTATTTGTGTTGTGTTTTTTGTTGTATCGTGTGTGTGTGAGTTGTTAATTGCGGTGTTTGTTTCAGTTGTTCTCGGCTTCAGTAACGAACCCTACGCTAAGTATGTGTGGAACGTCAGTCTGTTGGAGAAGGTCAAGGACATCGTGCATCCTGATTGGCTGTTGTACATCATCCACGGATTCTGCGGCCAATCCAGTATCCTCTTATATATATATCTAGATTTGCAGTTACTTTCCACACACACACTTTTTTGTTTTATACTCTTCTGCAAAATACAGTTAAAACATACATATTTTATTTTATTGCCTTCTGCAAAATACAGATAAATGTACTTATTAATGTTATTTTTTTCTTTTTTATTATTATTTATTATATGCCCTTCAGCAAAATACAGTTAAAACATATTTATTTTTTTAGATATCATTTTATTATATTTTCCCCTCCTGAAAACAGTTAACTTTTTGCTGTCTACTTTTTAATGTAATTTAATTAAACTTAATATTTTGCATTAAAAAAATGCATAATGCATATAAACCCAAAACAAAATTTTGTTTTATTTTATTATGTATTTTTTCTCTGGCTGAAACTACAGCTAAAACTTTTTACTGTCTATTTTTTTAATGTAATATTTTTCATTTATTTTTATTTTATTTTATAACCTTCTGCATTTTATTTTATTCCCTGCTACAAATTGCAGCAAAAACGTTTTACTTTTTTTTTTTTATTTAATTTAATTTAATTCCTTGATGCAAAATGCAGCAAAAATTTATTTTTGTTGTTATTTTTATTTATTTTTGTGTTTCCTGCTGGAAAATAGAGCTGAAGCCAGCTGGTCTGATCTGGGTTAGAGGGTTAGAGGGTTAATCGGGTCTGATTTTCACCTGTTATTTCCCCTGTTTCTCCTGTTCCACAATCCATCCTGCCATGACCTGTTTCCCCAGAGTTCATCAGGGTCAAAGCTAGAGAAAGAGCTAAAGAAACAGAGAAATACTCCCCTGGAGAAAGTCTGGCGCTGTTGATTGCTTGTGTCGCTGTAATGGTTTCTCCCACTTCATGTGACGAGCCCGTACCAGCGGTCAACGGGTTCATGGATGCCATATTACATTAGATTTATTACTGTGAAAAACACAAGGGCTTGATAAATGATTATTATGGAGAAAAGTGTGGGGTCAGAACATTTTTTGAAAGAAAGAAATTGATACTTTGGGTATATTTAATGCATCCTTGCTTAATAAAAGTGACAGTAAAGACATCTGTTACAAAAGAGTAATTCAGCTTTGATCACAGGAATAACTGTATATTCACATAGAAAACTGAAGATTTACATTAGAATAATATTTCATAATTTTTTACTGTATTTTTAATCATATAAATACAGCTTCGTTGAGCAGAAGAGACTCTTTCAAAAATATAAAAAAATATTTAACGACTCCAAACTTTTCTGAAATTTTTTTTAAACTTTTTTCTTTTACTTCATTGGTAAAAAAAACTTTTGGCACATGCAGTGTAAACACACACTAATTTTTGAGATTTCAACCTCAAATTTGGAACACAACTTGTTTAGATTATTTATTTATTTTATTTTCATGTAGTTTTAGAGCAAAACGTGATTTTGAAAATATGTTTCATATAAAAATTTTAAAATAGTATTTTTGTCCATTTTTCATAACGATACACGTAAAATTGTGTAACTTTTTCCAAGTTCACTTTTTCAAACTTTTTTCACTTCAGCAATAATAGCATTTCAGATTTACGACAGTTTATGTTGGAAATGACATTTTCAGGTCTACACTCTTAGAAGAAAAGAACCTTAAAAGGTTCTATCAGCGCTACGTATTTGGAACCCCTAAAAGGTTCTATACACTCTTAAAAAAAGGGTTCCTCTGGGTTCTATATAGAACCCTGGGGTTCCATACTTGGCCAATAGAACCTTTTACCAAAAAAAAAATGGTTCTATATAGAACCATTTTGGAGTTCCATATATGAAGCGGGGGATGGAACCATTTCTGGTTCTAAATAGAACCATTTCTTCTAAGAGTGTATGCTCAAAAAGTGAATAAATGGATTATAAATACAGCGTAAATAGAAATTAGTATTAAAAGAATCCCCTAAAAAAATAAATCATTAACAAAATAAAATATTGTAAATTCATTTAATTGAAAAAAAAAAAAACGGGTTTATTTTTGACGGACACGTTAAGAGGAACGTAAAACGATTATATAGACTAAGCTTTATATATAGGTGCAACTCTAAAAATGAGAATATGGTGCAAAAGTTCATTTATTTCAGTAATTCAACTTAAAAAGTAAAACTAATGTATTACATAGACTCATCATCACAATTATAACGCATAAAGTCTTGAAATATTTTTATATAGCCTCTGATATTATAGATTGTAGATATTATATAGACTGTATTGAGTGTGTCAGAGTGTGTTGTTGTTCCTTGAGCTGTCTCCTCTTCAGAGTTGTTGATCTACGGTCGGCCGGTGTACGTCACGCTGATCGCTCGCCGCTCCAGTCGCTTCGCTGGCACACGATTCCTCAAGCGAGGAGCAAACTGCGAGGTACACAAGTGTGTGTGTGTGTGTGTGTAACCTGTCCGACACAAGCTCTGGTTCTGCTGTGTGTTTATCTCTGTGTGTTCAGGTGTGATGACGTAATGTTGGTTTGCTCTAAGGCTGTCGGCCGTTAAAGCTTCACGAGGCTTTAAAAGTGCAGACTGAAACA
>NC_142781.1:35161741-35249241 GCF_988280905.1 Pimephales promelas
GATCACACCGGTGTGATCAGTCTTGGCTGGTCCCTGGAGCGTACGATCACACCGGTGTGATTAGAACGTTCAGTGCACACGTCAGCAACTGCTAAATTCAAACTTGCTCTCGCGCGTTGGCTGGCGCTCAGCCAGAGACAGACGCACTCAGTGCTGTCATATATCACAACTATTGAGAGTTTTCAACCACATAATGTTTATTTTAGGTTTCAGACATTTAAATACACATATGTACTAGCAAAACAATGATTTTGAGTTTGTAAAATACTATGGAAGCGGCAATAATAATCCTTTCAATTATAATAAGACGACACATTTTATTCATATCAGATACACATTGTGTAAGTAGCTTAACATTTGATCCTATTCTTCTCCCAGTTCACCAGCCACTTACTATCATGTATTTCGTGAGAAGTGGATGAATTGACGTTATAAATCCAACAGATCCGATTCTCTGAACTGAAAACGAAACTAAAATGGCGCCGCCCGTTGTGCATACAGCTCAACTAACGCGATCGTTATAAAGATGTCTAAACAACAAAACCCATACACTTGCACATATTTGACAATCGGAATATCAGTGTTTCATGATATAGCTAATACATTTTTGAATATTTTTAATAAAAAAGGAAAAATGACATAAAAGCAGATCATCATTCATTCCGCGCTCTGTTCTGGTTATGCTGTGTCACGTGACAAGCAATGACGCGTCGCCATGGAAACATTAAAGTGGCAAGTTCTAAATAACGGTCGCCTTGAAAAACTCACGCTGGGGGGTCAGTTAGAATATTTTAAACTTACGTGTGAAAGGGTTAAAAAACTTACTACAGAAAAAAACTTTTGCACATGATTTACTCGCCCCCGTGTCATCCAAGATGTCCATGTCTTTCTTTCTTCAGTCGAAAAGAAATGAAGGTTTTTGATGAAAACATTCCAGGATTTTCTCCATATAATGGACTTCAATGGGGACCAAACGGTTCAAGGTCCAAAAGAGAGTTTCAGTGCAAACTGTTCAAAGGGCTTTAAACGATTCCAGACGATGAATAAGGGTCTTATCAAGCGAAACGATCGGTTATTTAATAAATAAATAAATAACAAAGTTTAAGTTTTATAAGCTCAAATTTTTCCGAGTCAATTCGTTCATTTCATTTGTTAAATGAACCAAATGACTAGGAAAAAGATTCGTTCATTTTGATTAAACCTCGCCTTGCTCTGTTCTGTGATGCGCGTTCGTGACTCTCCTGTTTGAACTCGTTCATCAAAATGAACGAATCTTTTCCGAGTCATTTGGTTCATTCAACGAATGAAATGAACGAATTGACTCGGAAAAATTTGAGCTTATAAAACGTACATTTTTTTTTTTTTTAAATGAGTGATCGTTTTGCTTGATAAGACCCTCATTCATGGTCTGGAATCGTTTAAAGCCCTTTGGACAGTTTGCATTTTGCACTGAAACTCTCTTTTGGACCTTGAACCGTTTGGTCCCCATTGAAGTCCATTATATGGAGAAAATCCTGGAATGTTTTCATCAAAAACCTTCATTTCTTTTCGACTGAAGAAAGAAAGACATGGACATCTTGGATGACACGGGGGCGAGTGAATTATCAGCAAAAGTTTTTTAAAAAGTGAACTACTCCTTTATTGAAATAGTCATTGAATCATTGGTTCACCAGATTCATTCGTTCAAACGGCTGATTCATTCAGGAATGAAGTAAATGGCTCTCTTTATGAATGAGTCATTGAATCATTGGTTCACCTGATTGATTCACTCAGAACGCTGATTACTTCAGAAACGAAGCACCGCTGTGTGTTACTCTGAGAAAACAACACTTCTGCTCTGGCTTTATGGGTTTTCCTTAATATTTCCTACATATTTACTCATTCCTACATAGAATTGACACACCAATCTTAACTATTCCTATTTCGCTGATCCTGTCCAAAAACACCATGAACATTACATGTAACGTAATTAATTTACATGCATATATCAGAGAATCTAATCCTGTCCCACTGAACAGTCAAATCTAATATTGTGCAAGTATGTACTATACGGAAACATCGAGTTGGGGTCGCAGATGTTTTTATTACGGATTGGTTGAATTGATATTTTAGTTGAGGAACCACAAATTCCCAGAATTTCTCCAGCCCTATTTAACCTCAAAACAGGTTTGCTATTTCTGGTTTTTCTATGTATTAGCAGATGATTGTCTGTTTAATGATGTCCCTAGGGCCGTCTGAGGATGCCTCATCTTCTCCTGCTTTATTTTCTTCTTCTTCTGCATTATTTCTCCGCTGCATGGACTCGTCTTGTGTCTCTGAACTCATTTCACCGCTTCTCCTCCAGAGCAAGATGACATTTCAGATGCACAGCGTCTCGGCACACACACGCTGATCCAGCTGCGCGCTCGCTGCTTATCTAAGATTGGTTACCGCTAGCATCCTCGACCTCTCCGTGTGTGTGTGTGTGTGTGTGTGTGTGTGTGTGTGTGTGTGTTGGTTGGTTTGGATGTTTCTGGTTTGAACGAGATCTCATTGTTTTATGCATTGCAGAGCTGTAGTCTGTTATTGACTACGAATTGAGTTTTCAGCAACACTTTATTTTGATAGTCATGAGGGAGAGTAATTACTGACAGAGTTTACATTTGGGGTGAACTGTCCCTTTAAAGATCCCATATTGTCAAAATTGCCTGTCTTTTGTCATGATAGCAGGTCTAGGGACTGTGAAACTAACAAATGCACACACCCTGCTTTCCATATAAATGTGATGTCAGAACTACTGTCATCGCCTCCAGTCACCTCCCTCACTCGGAAAACATCCGGCCAATCAGAAGAGAGGCTCATGAATATTAAGTAGACAGGCTAAAATCGAGCTGTTCTTGGCAGAGCTCCTGAGAAAGGAGCTGTAGAAATATATTGAGATGCTTTTTGGTACTTATATACAGGAGAGGATTAGGGCCAAGCAATAATAAAAAAATAAAACCATCTCGAGATTAAAGTCATTAAAATGCGAAATTAAACTTGTTAAATTTCGAGGAAAAAAAATCGAAATGCAATCTTGAGAATAAACTCATTAAATATCGAGAATAAAGTCGTTGTGTTTTGAGAAAAAAGTCGAAATACAAATCTTGAGAATAAACTTATTAAATTTCGAGAATAAAGTCGTGTTGAGAAAAAACTTGTTAAATTTCGAGGAAAAATTCGAAATACAATCTTGAGAATAAACTCATTAAATTTCGAGAATGAAGTCTTTGTGTTTTGAGAAAAAAGTCGAAGTACAATCTTGAGAATAAACTGATTAATTTTCAAGAAAAGAGTTGTTGTGTTTCAAGAAAAAACTCGTTAAATTTCGAGAAAAAAGTCGAAATACAATCTTGAGAATAAACGTATTAAATATCGAGAATAAAGTCGTTGTGTTCCGAGAATAAACTCATTAAATTTCAAGAATAAATTTGTTGTGTTTTGAGAAAAAAGTCAAAATATAATCTTGAGAATAAACTCATTAAATTTTGAGAATAAAGTCAAAATACAATCTTGAGAATAAACCGATTCATTTTCGAGAATAAAGTTGTGTTTCGAGAAAAATGACAAAATACAATCTTGAGAATAAACTCTGTATTTCGACTTTATTCTCGAAATTTAATCAGTTTATTCTTAAGATTGTATTTCGACTTTATTCTTGAAATTTAATGAGTTTATTCTCAAGATTGTAATTCGACTTTTTTCTCGAAATTTAATATCTTGAGAATAAACTTATTAAATTTCAAGAATAAAGTCAAAATACAATCTTGAGAATAAACTGATTCATTTTCGAGAATAAAGTTGTGTTTCGAGAAAAAACTCGTTAAATTTCGAGAAAAATGTCGAAATACAATCTTGAGAATAAACTCTGTATTTCGACTTTATTCTCGAAATTTAATCAGTTTATTCTTAAGATTGTATTTCGACTTTATTCTTGAAATTTAATGAGTTTATTCTTAAAATTGTATTTCGACTTTATTCTTGAAATTTAATGAGTTTATTCTCAAGATTGTAATTCGACTTTTTTCTCGAAATTTAATATCTTGAGAATAAACTGATTAAATTTCAAGAATAAAGTCGAAATACAATCTTGAGAATAAACTAATTAAATTTCGAGAATGAAGTCAAAATACAATCTTGAGAATAAACTGATTAATTTTCGAGAATAAAGTTGTTGTGTTTCGAGAAAAAACTCGTTAAATTTATAGAAAAAAGTCGAAATACAATCTTGAAAATAAACTCATTAAATTTCGAGAAAAAAGTCGAAATACAATCTTGAAAATAAACTCATTAAATTTCGAGAAAAAAGTTGAAATACAATCTTGAGAATAAACTCATTAAATTTCGAGAATAAAGTCGAAATACAATCTTGAGAATAAACTCATTAAATTTCAAGAATAAAGTCGAAATACAATCTTGAGAATAAACTCATTAAATATCGAGAATAAAGTCGTTGTGTTCCGAGAATAAACTCATTAAATTTCAAGAATAAATTTGTTGTGTTTCGCAAAAAAAACTTGTTAAATTTCGAGAAAAAAGTCGAAATGCAATCTTGGGAATAAACTCATTAAATATCGAGAATAAAGTCGAAATACAATCTTGAGAATTGTATTATAGGTCTAAATCCATGTGATCACTTATATCAGTGTTATATCATCATATCGTCCGGCCCTAAATCTTGTTTAGTTTTTTTTGTCAGTGTTTTAAAAACATCCAACTATGCAGAATATATGATGGTAAATATCCAATTGATGAGTTGTCAATACAATATATAGGGTATGATGATCTAGTTGTTTCTGTGAATCTCAGCGATGGGTTTTGCTTCTCTGTCCTGTAGCTTTTGGCAGTTTGTGAAAATATACCTCAGATTTCTTGTCAAATCTAGGTACAGTCAATCGCAAAGCTTTTTCCCATTTTAGATGTGATTTGTGTGTTTTTCGTGGCATTCACGCTGAAAACTCGGTGAAAAAAACGTTGACTCTCTATAGTCGATCCCTGAATTTTGATTTCTAAGTCTTTTAAGATGATCAGAGCTTTTTTGGGGCTAATTGAACTAATCCCAATAACCCCAATCCACACATAAACAGCATGTTGGTCTCGTTTTTCAAATCTGTTTGACAGCAACCAGCTTTATCCTAAAAATGACACTCGAATACAACCCAAAGAAGCTCTGAGGTAATGGGAATTATTTATGATTTTCTTCGTTCGTAATCCTCTCATCTTTCTAATTCATTATGTAATTTGCCAGAGTCGATGTCCTTGGGTCTGAAGAAGAAGTGTTTGTGGAGAATGTTTTCTGTAATTACTGTAGGTCAGTTTGATATAGGCTCACACAAACAGCTTCAAGAAAACATTGATTTTCTGCTAAACAAAAAGCGGAGAAAGGGAGTTACGCAAGGCTCGATTCTTGGCCCGCTTTCATTGATTGTTTGTGCGAGATAATGAGTCGTGGTTTTTCTCTTTCACTGCTGGCTATTTCCATGAGTTTGGTCTGACCTGCTTCGAGGACTTTTCAGTGAACGAGGATTTGATTACGCCGACTCTGAATATGCTTTGTGTGGCGTTAATGAATTCGTGTAAAAGGGAGATTTGTGTATGCAAGAGAACCTCGCTCTAATAACCTACTTCTAGAAGTGTTTTGTGTGTTGTGCTCGAATCTGTTTATAGGTTTGTAACTGGATTGCGGCGGACTTATGACCCACATCATGGTGGTTCACGTCATAGTCTTATGGAAACCCACTTTATTATGAGATAAAACCTCAAAATTATGAGATAATAAGCCATATTATTATGATTAAAAGTCAAAATTGTGTTATTATGCTTTTTAATAATCAGTTATATTCCCGATTTGACTACGGATGGGAACAAATCTTGAACTGAGTTGATTTGAATAATGACATTATTGTCTTATATAGAGCTGCAAATCAATTTTTTTCATAATTAATGATTTTTTTTTTTCAACATTGACTGTGTTGGAACTCTCGTATTTTTAGAAATTAAATTAGTCTCATATTTGATGTTCGCATTACAATTATGTACAATTATTACTGTGAAGCTGCTTTGAAACAATCTGTATTGTTTAGAAATAATTAAAATTCTTGACTTTTTATCTCGTAAGCTCATGATAATGACTTGGTGTCTCCTAATTTTTGGGTGTGGTGGAAATGGGCTCCCATATATTAATATTAATAATAATGATTCTGTAGATTTATTTTGAAATTATTGTTTTGAAGTCTCCCTGTGTTGTAAATCAAGGGTTTAATGTCGTTTATGATGTTTTTCAAAGACTCGCTGGTGTTTCTGATGTCACAAACGACCTTGTAACCAATCAGATCAACGTGTGATCAACCAGTGGAGTGGAGGCGGGGCTCATTTGCATATTCATAGAACCGCACATAATAAATGAGGTGTCGAGTTACATTCAAGATATTTTAAGACATGATGAATTTATATATGTAATTTTGGTGATCAAAGATAAGTTTTAAGGGATAGAATTATTGACCACAGGTGGACTTTAATGTTTTTAATTAGAACAATTGAGGAAAAATGGTGGCTAAACAAAAGGAAATCAACAACTTTTCAATGAAAAAAGTTGTCTCTGGCATCAACAGGTCTTTACCAACTTTAAAAGACATGATTCTAACAATATTTTATTTTTTATCACACACACACACAGCTAAAGAGTGTTTTATAGAGTTACTATAGTTACTGTACTGAATGGAGCCTTTTTATAAGCTTAATTTTATTAAATGCTTCATTTTTTATACTGACATATTACAGATGTCAATGGCGTATTGATCATTATAGGTGTTTTAAAGGGATAGTTCACTTTGAAATTAATGTTTGGTATGTTTTAGCTTACCTCAAGGGCGTCCAAGATGTAGATGTAGGCGTATTGATCATTATAGGCGTTATCAATCATTTAGTTGCTAGTTTGAGTTGAGAAATACACATGTCAGCATTATCACTAATCTGTGTGTGCATTTTGCTTTAAAACCAAGCAAGTTCCCTCATAAAACCATGTGTTTATTACATCACAATCGCAATATTGACCTCAATAATCGCAATATGACATCTTCCCCAAGTCTGTTTTCCATTTTAAAATGGCATTTTGAAGCTGATATGGCATTAAAATCAAATACAAAGAGCTCTTTATGAGCTCAGGCCTAAATCATACACAAAATGTTGGATTTGACTTCTGGAAGTTTCTCATTCAAGCAGATTGGAGCTGTGACTAAACATAGATGGCTTTGCTTTAAAGGGGACATATCATGCAAAACACACTTTTTTAGCCCTTAAATGCATTTTGTTGTATATTTGGAGTGTTTATAAGTACAGAAAAGATGAAATTATTCTCTTCAGGTGCTTTGTTTATATCTTTATATTCTGTTTTGGTCATATTTTTCAACCTGTTCAGATTTTTCTGTTTTCTATAACGTTTTTTGAGGAAGTGCGTCACCGTATTTGCAGCGGAACTGACGAATAAGGACATCGACTACCGGCCCAACACTTCCAGCAATCCGCCGTTATTATTTCTCGCTCCGATTTTGTAGTCCGAGCTCAATGATGCAGAAGTTACGAGAGGGCAAGTCTAAATGTTCGGTTGTTGGATGTAGTACTTTAAGGATTCCCACTTCAACAACCTCCGCCGGTAACGTTATACAGAAGGGTTTGCCGATCGACTTCGTCTGAATGAGAGGTCAATTCCTTCTATCTTTGGAGACGACGAACAGAGCATTTCGATAAGCTGTAAATATCGCTAATAAAAATAAAGTACTTTACTTTCTTAAAACACATGGTGGTCATGGTTTAGCAGTACCTTTGTCTTTCTTTGTTTTGGTTTTGAAGTAACGTTACACGTCTGCAGTATTATTGTTCTTGAGTTTCATCAATGCTCATTTACGTTAGCTGCGTTGTTTTCTGAGGCTTTTCTAAACGTATCATATTGTCAATACAGATTGTTTGTGGTAAGATTAGACCGTAGCCATTTATCTTGTCAGTGTGTTTGTTTTAACAAGAGAAATAGTCGACTTTCAATAATAACACAAAACAGTTAACTCACATTGTTCTGCAGGTTCGTCGTCGTCTTTATCGACTCGCTCGCTCTGGCTGGAATATGTAAGGCTTGATGGACAAGTCTTCTGTTGTTGACATTTTATTAACAAGTGAATAAAAATGTTCTTTGAAGGAATCGTATATAATCGTATATCTCTAATAAAACTACAATAATGGCCGAACGTGCGGAGTTGAACCGACCGTGAACTCATCGACCTGGAGAGCGGGCGGGGTGTGACGCATCTCCTTTTATTTAAAGGGGCCGCTTTGAAACGGGTCGCTCACAGACGCACATCAGAAAAGGGGCTTGTGGAGCTATAATAATGAGGAATTCAGACCCAAGCATTGCAGTTATGCTTTATATAGACCACAAATGTATGATTTATATGTAAAAATGAATGATTTAAAAGCATATGTACCCTTTAAAGTGACTCATGTGATCCTCGTAGACCAAACACTCTTCATGATGGTAAACCTGTTAGATGATCTCCTGAATGTAAAGCGTTATTTGTGTTGTGTTGTACAGTGGACCAGGCCGACCCGTACGCTCATGTGGCGGCTCTTCACTTCGATCAGATGCTGCAGAGGTTCGGATCGCCCATCATCATCCTCAACCTCGTCAAGGTGAGACTCAGAGACTCACATTTCACCCCCAAATCAGACGGAAATGATCTTTTGCGTAATGTCATGTGGAGGACTGTAAAGAAACGAATGTCTTAGTATATTATCAAATATAATTGCTGAATATTTGATTATGATCTTCTATTAAATAGTCTTAAAAAGCTGAGATAGCAATACATTCATTATAAATAAATACTAAAAAATTAAGTCTGTTCGTTTCGGACTATGTGAGTTTCTTCTGCTCAAGGCTGCATTTATTTGATAAAAAATACAGTAAAAATAGTGAAGAGGACGTTTGTACAATTACACTAAAAGACTTTTACTTGATAAAAGAGTCTAAACTATTAATCAAACCTTAGAAATTAATGTACAAATTTATACAGTGGGATTTATAGGGTTAATTCTGATTTATTTTATGCAATAATTTTTTAATGTATTATTTAAGTCAAATATATTTAGTGTATTTAATCCTTATATATATATATTTTAATGTGCCCTCCATTTTCATTTACTCATCCTGGCGACCCATTTTATTCATGTTTGAAAACTTGCTCATCCATAATTTGATAAAAAATACAGTATAAATAGTGAAATATTATTCTAATGTAAATCATCAGTTTTCTATGTGATTATATAGTAAAGTGTAATTTATTCCTGTGATCAAAGCTGGATTTATCATCATTACTCCAGTCTTCAGTGTCACATGATCCTTCACAAATATGATTATTTCATTTATTCAAACATTTATGATTATTATCAGTGATGAAAACAGTGATGCATTTTATTGTTCAGGATTTTTTGATTTAATACAGATTCATTAATTTTCAAAACATTATAAATGTCTTTACTGACACATTTGGTGAATGTAATGCATCATATCTTGAATGAAAGCTCCCTGCTGTGCTTCACATTAACACTTATGTAATGCACTTCCTATAAAAACACACACTGACACACACACACACACACACACACACACACACACAGTTTGAGCTGGAGTGCTTTCAAACACACTCTCTCTCTCTCACACACACACACACACACAGTTTTAACTGGACCTCAATGCACTCACAAACACACACATTTACAGTGTATTTGACACACACACACAGACACACACACAGACACACACACGTGTGATGACCACATGTCCCGCTAAACGAGCATGTGGAGTTAATTAGACCTCATTCTTAGCATGTAATTCGCCTCGTTTGGGTCATTAAGGATCTTTTGTCACATGCTTTTATCCAGACGGACACACACACACACACACACTAGCACATGTGTTTTAAACCTGTCAGGCACACCGGTGTGTGTGAAACACAGATCCGCTTTCGGCACACGAACATCACGTGTCTGATCAAACCGGGCCGAGGAGATTCGGGTCTCTGTTCCTGAACATTTACAGCAGACTCAGGGTGTGTGTGTGTGTGTGTGTGTGAGAGAGAGACCGTGTGTGTGTATGAGTACACTGAGCTCCAGCCCAGACTGTGTGTGTGTGTGTTTGTGAGTGTGTGTGTGTATGAGTACACTGAGCTCCAGACTGTGTGTGTGTGTGTGTGTGTGTGTGTGTGTGTGTGTGTGTGTATGAGTACACTGAGCTCCAGCCCAGACTGTGTGTGTGTGTGTTTGTGAGTGTGTGTGTGTATGAGTACACTGAGCTCCAGACTGTGTGTGTGTGTGTGTTTGTGTGTGTGTATGAGGACACTGAGCTCCAGCCCAGACTGTGTGTGTGTATATATGTGTGTGCATTGAGCTCCAGTGTGTGTGTGTGTGTGTGTGTGTGAGTACATTGAGCTCCAGCCCAGAATGTGTGTGTGTGTGTGTGTGTGTGTGTGTGTGTCAGAGAGAGTGTGAGAGCACCGGTGTGTGTGTGTGTGTGTGAGTACATTGAGCTCCAGCCCAGAATGTGTGTGTGTGTGTGTGTGTGTCAGAGAGAGTGTGAGAGCACCGGTGTGTGTGTGTGTGTGTGTGAGTACATTGAGCTCCAGCCCAGAATGTGTGTGTGTGTGTGTGTGTGTGTGTGTGTCAGAGAGAGTGTGAGAGCTCCGGTGTGTGTGTGTGTGTGTGTGTGTGTGTGTGTGTGTGTATGAGTACACTGAGCTCCAGCCCAGACTGTATGTGTGTGTGTGTTTGTGAGTGTGTGTGTGTTTGTGAGTGTGTGTGTGTGTGTGTGTGTGTGTGTGTGTGTGTGTGTTTTCCACTGGCCCCCAGTAGCGAGTGTGATGATGATGATGATAGGAATCGGGCGCTCGAGTCGTTTAACAGCACGTGTAAATGTGGCCCGAGGTTTGTGCACGTTAACCAGCGGATCACGTGTGTGTCTGCGTGTGTGTGTGTGTGTGTGTGATAATGTCTACTCGTCTTCATCTTAGATTAGTCATTGCTCTCGACAGGAGCAGAAGGACAGGGTGTTTGAGTCCACATCATGTGCTTCGCTGCTCCTCTCCGATGTTCTCCAGCGACACACACACACTCCAGCGACACACACACACTTCAGCGACACACACACACTCCTTGTTATTTGCGTTGAGGATCGCAGTCGATCCAGCTTTGATGACTCACTTATGATCATATAGAGAGAAATATGCAAATGATGCTGATATTTATATGGACAGACGGTGAGAGTGTAAATCAGTGAGATCTTTATCACAGTAGCAGATACTTGCATAAAGTGCATATAAATATCAATATCTCCCTATAATATGTTTGAGTAAGATTTAATTGCTTAGTTTTATGATCAAAACATATGCGATGCAATCCTATGATGACTGAGAGAGCTTTCCTCAAAGCCTGATGATCATATTTTACACTCATGATTTTTCGCCTGATAATCGAGTAAACCGAAGCTGCTTCAGTGCAGATGAAATATTAATAACAATGTCAAAGTTATTCTTACATTTACTTGTAAGAATCAGGCATTTGACCCCAGAAAGACACGAGCTGAAGAGGACGTTTGTACAATTACACTAAAAGACATTTACTTGATAAACTATTAATCAGACCTTAGAAATGAATGTACAAATTTATACAGTGGGATTTATAGGGTTAATTCTGATTTATTTTATGGAATAATTTTTTAATCTATTATTTAAGTCAAATATATTTAGCATATTTAATCCATATATATATATATTAGGGCTGTCAAACGATTAATCGCATCCAAAATAAAAGTTTGTGTTTACATAATATATATGGGTGCACTGTGTATAATTATTATATATATATAAATACACACGCATGTATATTTAAGAAAAAAATATTATTTATATATAAAATTTTTATATTTATATAAAATATAAATTATATATAAATCTATATACTGTATATACATGAAAATATTTCTTAAATATATACAAGCATGTGTGTGTATTTTTATATATATATATATATAAAATAATTATATACTGTGCACCCATATATATTATGTAAACACAAACTTTTATTTTGGACGCGATTAATCGCGATTAATCGTTTGACAGCCCAAATACATATATATATATATATATATATATATATATATATATATATATATATATATATATATATATATATATATATATATATATATTAATGACATATTTTTTTATTTGTATTTTATTTTTAATGTGCCCTCCATTTTCCTTTAATCATCCTGCAGACCCATTTTATTCATGTTTGAAAACCTATGCTCATCCATAAACATGATTTCTGGCCGTCAAAATAAATATTTAACTGTTTTCGGCATTGATAATAATCATAAATGTGTCTTGATCATCAGATCATCATATTAGAGTGATTTCTGAAGGATCACGTGACACTGAAGACTGGAGTAATGATGATAAATTCAGCTTTGATCACAGGAATAAATTACACTTTACTATATATTCACATAGAAAACTGACGATTTACATTAGAATAATATCTCACAATTTACTGTTTTTGTATCATATTAATGCAGCCGAGAAATCTTACGGATAAAAAAATTTGACTGATACTGAAGTAGTATAGTTTTATAGTCCAAAAATGTGTTAAATTCCTCTAAAATGCATTTTATATGCATAAAAGCTTTAAGTATGGTGTTACTCAAATATCTACACATTCCTAAATCAATATACATTTACTTAAACAGCAAAATGACTTTTTTGTACCGTATATTTATACATTTATACAAAAATGCTTGAGTATTTGCAAAGGGTCCGTTGTTCCCAAAGGTTTGCTGTTGTTGTTGTGTGTGCCGCAGGTTAACCGTGTTTGATGAGAGCTGGTTTAGTTTAGTTTGAAGTGTTGTAATCGGTGTGATAATGGTTGATTTGGTGATTGTGATGTCCTCAGAAGCGAGAGAAGAGGAAGCATGAGAAGATCCTGAGCGAGGAGCTGTACCCCGCCATCACCAACCTGAACCAGTTCCTCCCGCCGGAGCACGGCATCGAGTACATCGCCTGGGACATGGCCCGATACACCAAGAGGTGTGAGTGTGTGTGTGTGTGTGTGAGTAAACATGTTAGTATCATGTTAAAAAATGCTAATTCATGTTAGCAACATGGTAAATCACGTAAGCAACATTGTAATGTTAAAACATGCTAATTCATGTTAGCAACATACTAAATCCTGTTAGTGTAATGTTAAAACATGCTAATTCATGTTAGCAACATGTTAAATCACGTAAGCAACATTGTAATGTTAAAACATGCTAATTCATGTTAGCAACATATTAAATCCTGTTAGTGTAATGTTAAAACATGCTAATTCATGTTAGCAACATGTTAAATCACGTAAGCAACATGCTAAATCCTGTTAGTGAAGTGGTAAAACATGCTAATTCATGTTAGCAACATGTTAAATCACGTAAGCAACATTGTAATGTTAAAACATGCTAATTCATGTTAGCAACATACTAAATCCTGTTAGTGTAATGTTAAAACATGCTAATTCATGTTAGCAACATGTTAAATCACGTAAGCAACATGCTAAATCCTGTTAGTGTAGTGTTAAAACATGCTAATTCATGTTAGCAACATGTTAAATCACGTAAGCAACATTGTAATGTTAAAACATGCTAATTCATGTTAGCAACATGTTAAATCACGTAAGCAACATGCTAAATCCTGTTAGTGTAGTGTTAAAACATGCTAATTCATGTTAGCAACATGTTAAATCACGTAAGCAACATGCTAAATCCTGTTGGTGTAATGTTAAAACATGCTAATTCATGTTAGCAACATGTTAAATCACGTAAGCAACATGCTAAATCCTGTTGGTGTAGTGTTAAAACATGCTAATTCATGTTAGCAACATGTTAAATCACGTAAGCAACATTGTAATGTTAAAACATGCTAATTCATGTTAGCAACATGTTAAATCACATAAGCAACATGCTAAATCCTGTTAGTGTAGTGTTAAAACATGCTAATTCATGTTAGCAACATGTTAAATCACATAAGCAACATGTTAAATCCTGTTAGTGTAGTGTTAAAACATGCTAATTCATGTTAGCAACATGTTAAATCCTGTAAATCTCTTTGTTTCTTCTCTCCTGTGCAGTAAACTGTGTAACGTGCTGGACCGTCTCAGTATGATCGCTGAGAATGTGGTGAAGAGGACGGGCTTCTTCGTTAATCGACCCGACTTCTACTGCCACACGATACGTCCTGATGAGAGGTGAATGTGTGTTTAATTAAAGGGTTCGTTCACCCAAACATGACAACTCTGCCAGTAATGTTTGACCCCGTCAAACTTTCCTTCATCTTCAGATATTTGTGATTAAATCTGAGAGCTGTCTCACTCCTCCATAGGCTTCTGTTGTAATTGAAACTTGCCGGAACAGAAAGTTATTAAAGACATCGTTAAAATAGTCCGAGTGACGACAGCGGCTCAATCAAGTAGATTTCTGTTCATGATATTCAGCTGCTATTACATGTTTTGCAATAAGACTGAATTTGAATGATATATACGTTTACTTTTATTTATTTTTTTTACTTTATTGGAATCGAAATTAGGAATCGATAAGCAGAATCGCAATCGTTAAAATTCAATTCATTATAACTGTGGTTACAATTATTAGGGAGATCATAAAATGCATAATTAAAGCATTAAAAAAAAAATAAAAGCTTTAAGTAAAGTGTTACTCCAATATCTAAAAACTAAACGTCGAAATGACTTAAATTAAGTCTTAATTTCTAAAAAAAATTAAAAGATCAAAATGAAGCGTTTTGGCCTAAAACAACAAATAATATTGTATTGCATCTCAAGTATATGTATCTTGATTTTAAGATTTTTTAAATATTTGTGCAAGAAAACAAGACAAAAGTACTTGGAAGAACCTTATTTTGTTTGTAGTGTAATGCTGATTATGTATATAATAATGAATGTCCGACTCGCTTAGAAATGCAATCAGAAAATATTGTGTGGCAATGTTTTGCAAATGTTTCCCGCAGGAGTTGAATGGTTTTCCATTAGTGACATTAGTTTTTTCACTGCAAACTCCTAGAAATCAATGATTTTTATTTCATGTGAAGATAGATCCGCTTCTGCAAACCCATGATGCTCAAAACACTCAGTGTGGCTTATCATCTCAGACTCAGTGTATTTATAAAGGATAGTAAAAACCACAGTGGTTGACCATTTTACCGAGCAATATCATTTAAAAGAAATACAAAACAATATGACAATAAGACACATATAAATGTTAAACACAATAGAAAGTTGAGCCTTCTGGAAAAGACCGAGACCAATGGACTGCAGTGGTTTTCCTCTTCCAGGGAAACGGTATGAATCCACATTTATTATTTAATTTTTTTTAAAGTGTTGAACACCTATTCTGCCCTACAAAGCAAAAAGGCAGTAACTACGCAGAGTGCAGAACTGAGATAAATGTCTTTAACTAGGGCTTTTTGCAGTTACTGTACAAACAACTACCATTTTTCTTCAAAATGACACACATTTGAGATAAGATGTTTTGTCACATAACTAAGAATGCCTTGAATGTCATGAAAATGATAATAACTAATGTTTGACCAACTAATGTTTGCAGCTACTGCCTTTTTCTCCCTTAAAACGCATCGTACAGACCAAACTGTAAGGCCTAGAAACTCGGTCAGATGGTAGTTCTCAATTTGGGGAGAACCTATCAGAGTATGATCTCGAATTGGCCAGTAGGTGGCGCTACAGCAAGAAAAAGTACGAAATCTTACATTACTGTGATCCCTGGCTTAAGACGGACAAAACGTATTTCTCCGATTTTGATTTTGGCTGCAAAAATCTTCTGCCATCTTGGATTTTGTCCAAAACCTACTTTTGCGAAATTGAAATTTTGAAATTTTGCATTTGGTTCGCATTTAGAAAATGGCAACTCAAAAGCCTATAAATCCTAAACGGAAACTCAGGACTTTGAAAAACTGGTGGGCATATCATGTGACAACTTTATTGTATAGAGATCGGACCATAGGTGGCGCTATAACTATCAAACAGCTTTGAAAACCATATATTTCCAATGGTAAATTGGCTGTAAATGGTCTTTTCCATCAATGATGTCAGTGATTAAACGCTTGCTAAATTAAACGTAATGCCTTAAATGCATATGTGCTTGAACCCCCGTAAATGTTGCTCACAGCTTTAATTTGCTTTATTTTTACAATGGTGGCTTGAATAACCACTTTGGGAAAAGGAAATTGGGCTAAAATGAATACAGTACATTAGAAATACATACAGGTTAGCATAAAATACAATGTACAACACAGTAATGATTATGAGAAGCAACTGCTTGTGTCCGTGAACACGCATGATATGAAACTGAAATGAGTGTATCCAGTTTGAGAATATTCTGCAAAGATGAACTCCACATGGGCAGAATGTGTGTACAGTGCTTCAATACGCTATTTCTGTCCTCACATAAGAGCTCAGAAAGGTCGCGACCTCCCATCTGAGTCACAGCTGAAGTGAATGGCAGCACTTTTGTTTGTTTTCCAGCATTTGTTTCTGATGGTCCACGTGATGAACAGTAGAGCGTCTAATGGAGCCGTTTGCATCGACACACTCTCATCAAACTGTGTTTTGTTGTTCAGGTGGGGAGATCTGGGAGGAAAGGTCACACCGAACGGCAGATTACAGGTTCGTCAATAATCTCCAGTCCTCAGACTCTCGGCATCACAACTGCTCCGTGTTGACTCTCAGTCTGGGCCATTTAGCGCCTGTTTGATTCCCGTATTTAAACACCAGTCGCACTTTGGATGATTTTATGTTGTTTTATGAGTGGTAGTTCAATTTATTAAGGTGAAAATCCAGCGTTTAATGTTGTTTATATGTCTATTTTTAATATGCTTTAAAACAAACCATGTGTAAAGTGAGGCGGGGCTCATTTGCATATTCAACAGCGTATACTAAATTAGGTGTCGAGTTACATTCAAGATATTTTAAGGCAAAAATAAATGCTAAATATGTAATTTTGGTGATTTTATGGAATCAAATTAATATTGCGAGATATGAAAACTAATTTAAAAACACTTTTATATCTGCCTTTGTTCACTAGGTGTTGAAAAGATTCACTTCTGCATTTTCTTTTCCGTTTACACATTTCAATTTTATTTTTTTTAAATACGCTTTTTATATTATGTATTTATTTATTTATTTATTTATTTTTATAAAACTGTTTTTAATTTACTTGCAGATTCATTAAAAGTCATAGTTTGGGAATATACAGAAATACCTACCTAACTAATCATCTAAACTTTGTTAAAACATCTAAATTTTGTTGCTTTCGCTTGTTTTGATATAGAAAAGTATTTAATGCCTATTTAATCGTTAATGGCTATTTAAAAAAAAATCTATTTTCCATAAATGTATTTGTACGTTTTGCTACACGCTGTGGTTTTTAATCACATTTGAATTACATTTAAAATGTGAATGATATGTTATTTTTTTGTAACAGTTCTTCGTAACACACCCCTCACCAGTCAGTCATTGGTCAGCTATACAGATAGCCCCGCCCCCAACTCACGTGATTGGTTGAGCCTGTTGTCCTACAGTGAACATGAAACAAAACACCACACGTGACAGTCTGTTATGATCATATTTTCACCACGATTCAAAACTTTGGACTCTTCTGCTCAGCAAGACTGCATTTATTTGATCAAAAATACAGTAAAAATTGTGAAATATTATTTTGATGTAAATCATCTGTTTTCTATGTGAATATATAGTAACGTGTAATTTATTCCTGTGATCAAAGATAGATTTATCATCATTAGTCCAGTCTTCAGTGTCACATGATCCTTCACAAATCACTCTAATATGAGGATCTGATGATCAACACACATTTATGATTATTATTATCAGTGCTGAAAACTGATTATTGTGTGTTATTTTTTTGACAGACCGGGGTTTTGAGGACGAACTGTGTGGACTGTCTGGACCGAACCAACACCGCCCAGTTCATGGTGGGTAAATGTGCTCTGGCGTACCAGCTCTACGCTCTCGGGATGATCGACAAACCCAAGCTTCAGTTCGACACCGACTGCGTCAGGTACCGGCGCACACTCAGGACACAGTTACACAGTATAATATTTAGAGAAACTAATATTTTATATTTTTTATTATAATATTATATATTTTTTAATATAATATCTTTGTGCACACAACATCGTTTTTAAAAACCGCGGTCATTTACATCAACCCGCATAAATAATACGCCGTCGAGCGCCATCATAACTGTCAAAAGTCAAGTCATCCTCATTTATAGCGCTTTTAACAATCTAAATTGCCTCAAAGCAGTTTTACAGAGATAAACGTAATATAATTAAAGGTAACAGAGATTGGTTTGGTTTTTATAGCGGTTCTTGATAATGCTATTTTAATATAAATATTAAATGAAAATAAATATAAAATATTAAATTTAATATAAATATTTTAATGAAAATAATGCTATTTTCCATCTTCACTTCCGTTGAAATGATCATTTGTTATTAAATTAGACGACACCGTTCTCTCTGAACCTGTGATGTCACATGCGCATTAAGAATTGATCCTATAGTTATGTGTGTTTGAGTATACATAATTCCTTACAAACCATGCCTAAACAAACTACTTGCCTTGCCTATACACCCAAACTGGGCGCTCACATGACATTATTAAGCATTTTCTGGCGCATAATGTGACGTTTGAGAAGCTAAAACCCCGTTTCCTCCAGTCGACACGGCCACACATATCAGAGATCTTTACTTTGGCCGGAGTTTTTAGAAATAATCGTTTTCTGTGATTAAAAACAGGGTTTTTGTGTAAATGAGAGGCCAAAAACCGCAGGGACATATCTGCGTTTTCCCTTCGTGTAAACGGGCATCAGGGTTTGAAATCAACCTTTTCACTCACTCATCATTTCGGCTGCTAAATCTTCGGCCATTCAGATCTTCAAATAGCCGAAAATCATAAAACCAGATTAACTACGTCACATCTTATTTATATATATTACAATTTGGATTTTATACATTCATTTCTTATTTACAGGTGAAACTCGAAAAAGTAGAATATCATGCAAAAGTGGCTTTTAACAAACTTTACAGGAGAGACAAAACAAAATTTTGGCACCTGTATTATTAACCTTAAACCACAAACATTGCAACCACAGGCATACTTACATGAAATTAGTATTTAAGTAAAAAAAATGTATGGCATATTAACACAATGAACATGTACTAAAACATTTTCAAAAAAACAAAAAGTCAAATACGTCAGATACGCCTTTTTGTTGCTTTATTCAATACAGTTTGATCTCAGATAGGTATTTTCCAAGCCCTCAATAGAATAGAATAGAATAGAATGGAATAGAATAGAATAGAATAGAATAGAATAGAATAGAATAGAATAGAATAGAATAGAATAGAATAGAATAGAATCAATCTTTATTGTCCACCAGGGTGGAAATTTTTCTTTGGCTCACCAAACATACAGGCTAGATCAACATACAAACGTCACAAACAAAAAAAAAATACAATGTAAAATATCATAGTGAAGATAAACATACTTTAAACACATTAGGATAATTCATTTGTTATTGTCTTTTGGTTTGGGTAAGGATACTAATAGCATTTGGAATAAAAGAAAATTATAAAAGTACATAAAATTAATAAAAAATGATTTTAAATACAGAAATGTCAGTCCTCTGAAAAGTATAATCGTGCATATGTATATAGTTATATATATATATACTAAATATATTAGTTTCACCTTTTAAGTTGAATTTCTGAAATACACTTTTTAAGAGAGCTGTTTAATAAAAACAAATGTTCACAAAGTTTGTCTCAGTCATTTTAAGCTATTCATGTTTTAATAAGAGTTAAAATCTTAAAGTCTTTATTTCGTTAAAACATCTTGATTAAAACTGTCACCGTCCCACAGGTGGGACGTTTGCCACTAAATTTTTAAAACAATAATATCATAGTAAATACCTTAAATAATATTGACAAACTATATATCATTTGAAAGCTTACAATCTCTAGTTTCCATATTTGGTGACTGATTTTCAAAATATATTACAGAGGAGCCATAATTTATCAATATAAAACAAGAATATTTTCATACTCATAAGGCGTGTTCAGACCTTTATTTTAAAATAGCAGTAAACATGCAAAATCATGAAAAAATGGTAGATACCTCAGTTTGTTTTCATGCCAAAAGTTCAAAAGATAGAATCCATTCAATTATTTTGGAAAAAAAAGGTCTGAAAAGTTTGAAATATCAAGAAAAAAATAGTAAATTCACCATTTGTGACGTGGCAGCTAGCTATGACTTACATGCGTGTTCTTTGTATGTGTTTCTTAGAGGTTCAATTCATATCAAAATCTGCCAAACTTTCCATGCTAGTTCTGAATAGGATCTCTACTTCAGAAATTGTATGAAAATTGTGAAAATAATGGTTCATATCACTCAAAACACGAATGGAAATGCAGGCGCCCTTATATGGGCAGTAATGGAGTCTGATTGTGCCCTAGTGAAAAAGTTCGGTACTGCGCTCAAACAAAATCTCACTGAAAGCTCATTTTTTGATATATCAACCTAAAATTTGAAACACAACTTGTTCAGATTTTTGGCTTTGATCTTTCTGCCATTTTAGAGTAGCCCAGGTTTTGAAAATATATATTTTATGTAAAATATGAATAATTAATATTTTTACATTGTACATTTCCATAAACTTAAACTTCTATAACTTTTTTTCTGTTTCACTTTCTTAATTTTTTTCACTTCTACAAAAATCTGCCAAATGTCTTCTTTAAAACAAGACCAATCATATGTCTATATTCCAAAGCATTCTTGAATTACAACCATTTAAGTTCGAAATGTGCATTTTCATGTCTATTCAAAAAAGGGGGGGTGACAGTTAACAGGTTAAAACGTCCTCATTATAAACAGAGTATTGCTTTAATCAAGCTCCAAAAACTGCGGGATCTGTGACATCATACATTTGCATATGCCCGCCTCCACAGCGAGCAATAGTTACACCTCATCACACTATAAGCTCCGCCCACTGGTGTTCAGTCTCTAAAATGAAAGTTTTTTGTGCAAAAACGTTAAATATCAATGTGTTTTCTGTTCACCAAAAGCTTTTTAATCTTCACTGTCGCTTCAATGCAAACGAATAAGCGCGCCGTTATGTGTTGTGTAGTGACGAGTGTGTTCAAGTACGCAGATTCGGTTTAATATATCGTCATGATCACAAGTATATGCACTAAATCTGCACAGATTAGAAAATTACTAAGTAATTAGTTACTGTAATTTAATTACTTTTCCATTGAAAATGTAAAGTAAGGGATTAAACTTCATTTATCTGTAATTTAATTACAGTTACTTCTGACGTAATCGAGGTAAATACTGTGTAAAGATCAATCCGATCTCACAGCGATTCGTATGAGGTGTCTAAATATTACGACCGCACTCGTACAAATTCGTATGAATTATTGTAAAATATGTATGAAAAAAGTGTGAAATGTCATGAGATCAGACATAAAACAATAGTGGGTTTAACATCAAAATGTATTGTCTGATGCTAAAAAGTATGTTTTTATAATGTAACCTTCTCCACCTTGGTCAGTTTAAGGATAATTCATGCAATTTTATAGTATTTATTTGAAAGAATTAAAACAGATTCATGTCTATCCTTGTATTATTCAGCTGGTTGAGATTGATATGGGATTTTGAAAGTAATTAGTAATTAAATACTTTTTAAAGAGAGTAATTCGTACAGTAATCTAATTACACTGTTGAAGAGGTAATTAGTAACTAGTAATTAACTACTTTTTTAGAGTAACTTACCCAACACTGACAGATTTGACTTAAACATAATAAGTTTACATATTACCCGCATTTGTCGGATGTTCACTTCAAACCCTGATCACCGCCGCCGTCAGCCAGCTGTTGACGTCACGGTGTGTGTGTGTGTGTGCAGGTTATTCGAGGAGCTTTACGAGGACCACGGAGACACCCTGTCTTTACAGTACGGAGGATCTCAGCTGGTTCACCGGGTCAAGACGTACCGTAAGATCGCGCCCTGGACCCAACACTCGAAGGACATCATGCAGACGCTCTCGCGATACTACAGCAACGCTTTCTCAGGTGAACATCTCCACACAAGCACCAGATCCTCATGTTAGAGTGGTTTCTGAAGGGTCATGTGACACAGAAGACTGATCTGACACCTTACTATCTTCACATTTGCATTTCTGATATTATATTCATGATAATTCAGCACATTTAAACCCCAGATCCTCATTACCGTAATGCTAAAAAGCTTTTACATCTATAACTATATTTTGAATGATTATTCATCATTTTTCAGAATAGAAATGTGCCTATTACATAATATTATGTTAATGTCAGATTTTATAATTTGACGATGGTCTAGAGAGAGAGAGAGAGAGAGAGAGAGAGAGAGAGAGGGATGTTTGAGCCATTTTCTCTCTTTCATGAATTATTCATGTTTGCCTTTGTGCTGATGGGCCGCTTTGTGTGAATTATAATTATTACATTTACTAACTGTAGAAACGGCCGTTGTGCCGAGCCGAAGTGTGTGAAACGTGCTTGTGCACATGCTGCCGACGAGTTTTGCCGCACAATCACTGATTGTCTGAAATCACCGCAGTGAAACAACATCTGTAGGGGACCAATGGGTCTTTCAATGTTTATTTTGTCTGGTTTTGCTGTAATGGTCATTTCTTGACATGATTGCCTGTTATAAATGTGTTTTCTGCATAGCAACGCCCCAGTTCTCTGACAGCTGATTGGCCAGTAATATCGGGACTTCGGTGGGTCACGCGTTCGAGCGTTCCCGGCGTCACCGCTTCCTCGCGGGAGTCGCACTTGCGCATGGAGTTAATTGCTGTAATGTTCTCGTAATAATGTCACGGTTATGATTTTCGGATATGAGTGAGATCTAATATTACTCGGAGATGTGTGTGTGTGTGTGTGATTACTGTTCGGCTTATTGACGAAGACGACACATTCCAATCAAGAGCTGATTATATTGCTCCCGCGTGTTTCACTGCGTTTCTCACAAACACACATGGAGAATCTAAAGTGTGTGAGTGTGTGTGTAAATGAACGTGTGTGTGTGCGAGAGTGTGTGTGAGTGTGTGTGTGTGTGTGTGTGTGGGGGGGGGGGGGGTTGTAGCTTATTCCAGTGTTATTTTGTATCATTGTGATGTTATTATAGCTTTTATTCATAATTTGAATTATTTTTTTATATTTATTTTCATTTTAGTTTAAGTTTTAGTAGTTTAGTTGTGTTTTTGCCAATTTTATTCCCTGCTTTATGCTCTGTTTTTTATTGCTTCTATTCATTTATTTTTCGTTTTTTTTATTTTTACATTTTAAATTTGTACATACACGCACACACACATATATATATATATATATATATTATTTTTTTTATTATAATTTATATTTATTATATTTTATTATATTTATATTTATTATATTTTTTATTATATTTATATTTTTATTATTTATTTTATATTATAAATGCATTTTATTTATTTTTTTAGCATTTTTAATTTAATTTCATATTATTTCATATAAAAACTACTCATTTGGAAAAGTTCTGTTTTACTTTTATATCATTTCTTTATGTCCTTCCTTCGACCCTAATTGCACGCAGCCACAATTCTAATGCTAAAGCAACATGTACAATTTTTGTGATGCCGATAAAATTTATATATCTATATATATCTAGAAGTATATATATATATATATATATATTAGGGCTGTGCAAAAATTTATTGCGATTAATCGCATCCAAAATAAAAGTCTGCGTTTACATAATATATTTGTGTGTGCTGTATATAATTATTTTGTATATATAAATATATATACATGCATGTATATATTTAAGAAAATGTGTTATTTAAATAATATAGATAGAGAATATAGTTATGTATTTATATATACAGTATATATACAGAATTTAAGCGCAAATAATTCTTAAATATATACATGCATGCATAGGTATTTATATATGCAAAATAATTATTTACAGCACACACAAATATATTATGTAAACACAGACTTTTATTTTGGATGCGATTAATCGCAATTCATTTTTGCACAGCCCTAATATATATATGTAGAAGTATATATATATAAGTCTTTAGATGATAAAACTTTGACCCTTTTTATGTTATGAGTGATTCATAATTATACAGATTTAAAATAATGAATCAATAGAATCTCCATTCTTTAAATATATATATATATATATATATATATATATATATATATATATATATGAAGAGTTCAGATGCAAAAGCCTCGGTAAATGCCATTTGAAATTTTCTTCTAGAATGATCATTTTTATCAAGCTTGTATATTTAAGTTCAGTAATTTCACTTAAATGACAATTCATAGGTAATTATCATCCCCATTTAAGTGAAATTAATTAACTTAAATATACAAGCTTGATAAAAATGATCATTCTAGAAGAAAATTTCAAATGGCACTTAGAGGCTTTTGCATCTGAACTCTTCATATATATATATATATATATATATCAGTATATCAGTAAAAGAGGGACGTGGGACGTGAATTTTGGTCTTGAGATCAAATTGTTTTCCTCATTTGTGCATGTGTCCACTAGATCAGTGTGTCGGCTGAGGAGGGAACGGGCTTCGGGTTCTGATTGCGATGGTCACTTTTCTGCGGTTCTTCAGACTCTGCTTTTCCCTTCTTTTATTGTTCTCTCGGCTGTATTTATAGCATCCTCTCATTCAGGGACTCGATGAAACAGCTTATAAATTCTCCTGAAATGAATCATCGTCGCAGGCACAGTCTAGAAACTGTGATGATGTTTAACAGGTGAATCTCAGGCACGTGTTGCTTTGGACCCCAAAGTCAAAGACAAAAGATGTTACATTACAAAACTAAGCCTCTTTTAACACTTATGCATGTTTAATCATAACGGAAATTGATGTAATGTTAATGAAAATGGCATTTTTATGATGATTTAAACATATGTGCAATGTTTTCACTGTAGCATATGATGAAGTGGAGTGTGAACATGCTCGTGCACTAATGCAACGTCTCATCTCAGCTTTATTTAATTATAAAGATGCTGAAATGGCCTTGAGGGATAACGGGGAACGAGTCTAATTATGCTTGTCGATTAACTCTTGGTTTCAGCACCGTGAGCGCAACAGTCATCACTCTTGTATTCTCTGCGTAATCAAGCAATGAGAATAGATGCATCTGACTGGTTCACTGGTGGATTGCTCTCGCTGTGATGTTCGCTGGTTTCCAGTCTCTCTCAGTATTTGTTTAAGTGTTTTATTTAATTTTATCGGCATCACTAAAACGGTTCATGTTGCTTTAGTATTAGAATTGCATGCAATTAGGATCGAAGGACATAAATGATTGATATAAAGTAAAACAGCACTTTTCCAAATGAGTAGTTTTCATATGAAATGAATTAAAAATGCAAAATAAAATGCACGTTAAAATAAAATAAAATAAATAATTAGATCAAATACAGGGCTTAAATAGCAAGTATGCATGTAAAAAGATTCATGACTTCTGCAAAAAAAAAATTTATATTAATAAAACTATATGATTTAAATGACAAAAGTGGCACTTTAATAATAAAACTTTACAATTAAATAAAATACTGTTAAACTCAATAAATTATAAAAGTAACATTGGCAAAGTATAACATTTCTAATTGAATAAAACAATTCAAAAAGTATTTAGCAATGTGTGTAATAATTTGCTTTGGTTAAATGGTTAAATATAATGTAATGTAAATAATATTAATACAATCATTTTAAATTTAATAATAAATAAAATGCAATGCGAGTCATTTTGGATACAACAAAACAAACAAAAACTAAATGAAATGCAGCTTTAACTAAGATTTGCTCAGACTGTCTGTCTAAAGATCTGTAAATGCTTGATTGCTTTGGATATAAGCATCTGCCAAATGCATGAATGTAAAACAAGCTTAAACTAAGATTTGCTCAGACATGAGAAGTGTTATGTATTATGTAATGTGTGTGTCTCTCAGATGCAGACAGACAGGACGCTATAAACCTGTTCCTGCAGGTCTACCAGCCGTCTGAATCAAAGCCTCATCTCTGGGAACTGCCCACAGACTTCTACCTTCACCACAGCGACACCATGAGCCTCCCACAGCAGCGCCACAGGTAACGACACACCGACTGAGAGAGTATCGGACTCAATGTGCAATGGCCGATAGACCTAAAACCAATCAGAGCGATGCAGATGACGTATGCAGCTCCGAGTGTTGTTCTTTGCTCGGTTTTTAACAAAAAGGAAACGCTCAAATCGCTTAAAACAGACGCGATAGCCGATTGGAGCGAGTGATGTTGGACGGCGGCAGCCATCTTTGTAATGTAGGCTACAAAGTCCCAGCGCTGTCGTCATCGTGTAACCCTCTGGGGTTCTTCGGGTCAATAATGACCCGACGTGTTTAACCCTTTAACGCCCACTGTCGCAAATATGCAACAAACCATTTGACTCAGTCAACCAGCCGAGATAACGTCTGCCGGTTTGTGCATATTCACTACGGACCTTCGACAAGCACTTGTTTCAAAGTGATGGACTTAATTCCTGTTTACGCACGAGGATTTCTCCGGTCAGGAACATTTGCAACATTTGCAACCAGTGATGCCGGTAACGCGTTACTAAGTAACGCGTTATTCTAATTTGACCCCTTTTTTCAATATAATAGTATTAATAATAATAATAATAATATAACGCTTTACTATTTCGAAACCAGTAATCAGATTAAAGTTACTTATCCAGGTCACTGTGCGTTACTATTTTTGTAATTTTCCTTAGTAAATACATGTATTTATTTCTTCTTGCATCTCGGGGAGTGTGCGCGACAAGTCACGTTTTCAGCATGAGGTTCGCGTCACGTGTACCACGCACGCAGCGACACAAATGTAAACAACGTTGGAGGGAGGAGAGAGATGCGCTTTTTCTAGCTGGAAATACAGTCACTATTTTGAGTTTGTCTCAGCTAAAGACGGCAACATTAAGGTCCGTTGTAAACTGCTGGCGGTGACAAAGTGTTATCTACCTACAGAAACACTTCGTCAAATTTGAAAAAAAAACAAACAAACAAAAAACATTTGGATTCACCGCACAGCCAAACTTACAGAGCAAGTCACGCCAGGTGATGCGAAGCAGAGAGCAGGTTCCCCACCACAAAAGCAAAAGCTGGACTTCGTTGCAAAACCAGTAAGTGGGGGGAGTTGAAGAAGTTGGTCGGGCAGTTTGTTGTGGAGGAAATGCTGCGATTAAACACGGTCGCCTTCGTTTCAACCCGAGAGGTTTGAGAAGCTTCTGTTAATGATGTACAACCACTGGTTTTACTCGCCTCTCTCCTTAACTCATAACATGGGATTAAACATAAGATAAAAAATAAAGATAAAAAAATAAAAAATGCAGATTATAAATAGTAAGTTTTGTCACAGTGTTAACTGTTAAATATGTCAGGTCAAGAAATTTTATAGTCTATATTTTAAATTTTTATAAAGACAAGTATTTATGTTAAGTGAAGACAAGAAAGGCTGTCTTTATTTTATTTTTTATAAAAACAAGTATTTATGTTAAGTGAGGTGAAGAAAGACTTAAGTTAAGTCAAGAAAGACTGTTTTTTTTTTTTTTTTTTTGTAAAACATGTTTTTTTCAGGAAATAGTTTTTAAGCTAAACTTTCAATGACAGGAGATAGATTGTTGATGTTACTGTTAAAAATACACTTCCAATAAAGTGAATGTTGGCAAAACCGGTTCTAATTTTTATGTTGAGGTCGTGTGTTTTTTTATGTTGAGGTCGTTATGTTGAGGGTGTGTTGTCGGCAACTGCTGAATGTAACTAATAAAAGTAACTTGTAAGTAACTTAGTTACTTTTAAAATCAAGTAACTTGTAAAGTAACTTAGTTACTTTTTCAAAGTAACTGTGGCAACACTGTTTGCAACATACCAAATTGACCATTATGCCCGTTGTTACAGATTTGCAACATACCAAAATTTCTATTTATTTGTTGTGCAAAAGTGAAATTGATAATCTCAACATTATTTTCCATCTACTTAAAGGCAAAAACACACATAAAACATTTTTTTTATATACAGCTATATAAATTCAGACGTTAAGGGGTTAAATAAAAAAATGTTAAAAATCGTAGCTTCATCGGAATGGTCCGAAACTTGGTGACTTTAATGGTACCTGGTATATGAACACCCCAAAAAATTGGGGACAGGATTTGAAAAGTCTAAGTGGTCGTAAAAAAATAGTCACAGTCAAAAATGACCCGCATAGGAAATGAATGGGAAATTGACAAAAATGTGAAAATACTACGTTTTTTTTGTGCGTATAATCTACAAATCAGCAACGATCTTGAATAAAAGCACACAACAGTGAAGGGGTGAATCTATAAAACATCAAGAGTGCAAAACAGACACAAACACACCCTTATATACAAATGCACCAAAAAAATGCAGATTATACATGTGTTTTGCATTTTTAAAAAGCTCAGTTTGTAATTTAAAAAATTGCTTTTATGAGGCCTAGGCTTGACTCCAAAATGAAATACAGCTTTAAGAAAAAATAAATAAATAAAAAAAAAAAATCTATTATATTCAATGGGGGAAAATTTGGTCATAATTATTGCATTGATACTAATTATAAATTTTGGTATTTTTGAAATGTTCTCAAAACACCAAAAAAGAAAAGAAAAAATATTATAAAAAACAAGTAAAAAAAAAAATTATGATTTTCTTTTTTAAATATGAATCCCGCCCTTTGGGTCAATTTTGACCCGAAGTTCCCGAGTGTGACTGTTTGTGACCGTTATAGCCCGCCCCAACGTTTCTGATTGATGCCTTGAATTCGGCGGATTGGAAATGGGCTTGAATGAGCACTTTGCCGGACTAACTTTCTGAGCAAATCTAAATTTGTCTAGTTGACTAGTATTCAGGTTCACAAACTAATCAAATATAAAATAACACTGCAGTTTATAAATAAAACATACATTATAGATATAGTTATGTTGTTAGTGAAGAGCGAGTGAGTGTTCTCTGTCTTCTGTCGTGTGATTAGTGTTACTATGGAGACGGCAGGAATATGTGCGCTGTCGCTTTAAGAGCCGCGCGGGTCCGATACACTGATACACACGTTCAGCACAGAGACTCTCGCGCTTCAGTGCTTTAAAGTCACACTGAAATACTCAAAGGAGTCGAAATTTTTATTTAACCTGTTAACTGTCACCCCCCCTTTTTTGAATAGACATGAAAATGCACATTTCGAACTTAAATGGTTGTAATTCAAGAATGCTTTGGAATATAGACATATGATTGGTCTTGTTTTAAAGAAGACATTTGGCAGATTTTTGTAGAAGTGAAATAAATTAAGAAAGTGAAACAGAAAAAAAATTATAGAAGTTTGAGTTTATGGAAATGTACAATGTAAAAATATTAATTATTCATATTTTACATAAAATATATATTTTATAAAACCTGGGCTACTCTAAAATGTCAGAAAGATCAAAGCCAAAAATCTGAACAAGTTGTGTTTCAAATTTTAGGTTGATATCTCAAAAAATGAGCTTTCAGTAAGATTTTGTTTGAGCGCAGTACCGAACTTTTTCACTAGGGCACAATCAGACTCCATTACTGCCCATATAAGGGCGTCTGCATTTCCATTCGTGTTTTGAGTGATATGAACCATTATTTTCACAATTTTCATACAATTTCTGAAGTAGAGATCCTATTCAGAAGTAGCATGGGAAGTTTGGCAGATTTTGATATGAATTGAACCTCTAAGAAACACATACAAAGAACACGCATGTAAGTCATAGCTAGCTGCCACGTCACAAATGGTGAATTTATTATTTTTTTCTTGATATTTCAAACTTTTCAGACCTTTTTTTTCCAAAATAATTAAATGGATTCTATCTTTTGAACTTTTGGCATGAAAACAAACTGAGGTATCTACCATTTTTTCATGATTTTTCATGTTTACTGCTATTTTAAAATAAAGGTCTGAACACGCCTTATGAGTATGAAAATATTCTTGTTTTATATTGATAAATTATGGCTCCTCTGTAATATATTTTGAAAATCAGTCACCAAATATGGAAACTAGAGATTGTAAGCTTTCAAATGATATATAGTTTGTCAATATTATTTAAGGTATTTACTAAGATATTATTGTTTTAAAAATATAGTGGCAAACGTCCCACCTGTGGGACGGTGACAGTTAAGTGTAACAGGTATTCGGTTCCCAACCGTAGCTGTGACCTCTAACAGTGACGGCGCGAGTGATGCTCGCCTCAGTATGAACAGGTTCTGCTCGGTGTTTCATTGCCTTTAGTTCGTAAAGTGTGTAAACATAAATGTTTTTTCCATTCGCCATCTTCAGCTCTGCGTCCATCCATTCCTCTCTGGAGTTTGTGCTTTATTATTTTATTGCCCTGTGATGTTGAAGTGTGTGTGTGTGTGTGTGTCCCATGACCCAGTTTAGTGTCCCGCAGTCGGACTCGGCGTGTCTTTGTGATGCCGCTTGCATAATGGACGATGTAACAAAGCCTTACGCTGATGGGTTCGACTATTATCAGACACAAAACGAAATGAAACGAGTCTGACCTGTTTACGGAAATTGTAGTCAGATCGTCTCTGAAAGGACAGTTCGTGTTCGAGGACACACACACATGCATGTGTTTTCGTTCATCACTGATGGCTAGGACAGTGTGTGTCGTACTGAACATCACCTTTAAATTACAAAAAACAAACGTATCTTATTTTTAGTTTACGTTGATATTTTTGCATTGATATTAGTTTTGTATAAATCGCCTTAAATTCTCACTGCTGTAGTGCTAAAGGTAATAATACAGGGTTCGTAGAAAGTGTGTGAGGTACTGAAGTCCTGGAAAACCCTTGAGAACTGACATATTTAAGATAAAGTTATTGAAAAGTGCTTGAATTATTGAAATACAATATGAAGTTAGTGTTTATTTTTGATGAGTGGTTGTAGTCTTTGAAATCCCAAAGTCTTTAAGTCATGGGATTTAATTTTTCATTAAAATATGTACGAACCTTGATATTATAAATTGGAAAGTATGTCTACACATTAGTGTTATTTTTACTATTATTAATATTATATTAATACATATGTATTTGTTTGTTGTATATTATATTGCAAATATACATTTTATTATATTATAATAAATGAATTCATTAAACACACACACACACACACATATGCATATATACAATTTATTGGTTAAAATATTTTTATATATATATATATATATATATATATATATATATATATATATATATATAAACAATTATATAATTATTATAATATATAATAAAAATTATATTCGTAATTTAATATAAATAAATGTGTATATGTTTATTTATTTATGGAAATGTCTATATATTAGGGCTGTCAAACGATTAATCGCATCCAAAATAAAAGTTTGTGTTTACATAATATATATGTGTGTGTACTGTGTATAATTATTTTGTATATGTAAATACACACACATGCATGTATATTTAAGAATAAAATATTATTTATATATAACACACACATATATATATATATATATATATATAATATAAATTATACATAAAACTATATACAGTATATTCATGAAAATGTTTCTTAAATATATACAAGCATGTGTGTGTATTTATATATATTTATATATATATATATATATATATATAATAATTATACACAGTGCACCCACATATATTATGTAAACACAAACTTTTATTTTGGATGCGATTAATCGCGATTAATCGTTTGACAGCCCTAATATAAACGCATTAGTACAGTTTGTGCAAATAAATTTAATTGTATTATATTCTTTTTTATGAAATTAATTTAGGCTCGGTTTAATTATAAATTAATATTTATACACGTTATAATTGTATGTGTGTGTGTGTGTTTGTCATGTATATATGTGTATATTAATCATTTACGTTTTTTATATAATTGGTAACACTTCAAAATAAGGTTTAATTTGTTTCTGTATTTATTAATATTTTTTTAGGATTTGTTACTATAAATAGTCATTAATTGTTTTCTTCATGTTAATTCACATTGCATTAGCTAATGTTTTTACAACTTTATATTTAAATAATGTTTTAGTAAATTAGCATTAAAAACGAAACTAGAATTATTAGTTCATGTTAACTAATTTAGTTTACTAATGTTAACGAATGAAACCTTACTGTAAACTGTTAAACAATTCATATATCATTTTTCTAAATATTACAATTATATATTTTTGTGTTACACTGCCCTTTAGAAAACAGGTGATCCCATGGTACAGATGGTAATATCATGGTACTTTGATATTTACTATAACCATGTTCACACACTGCCGTATCACATGGTGCATGTCTGTAAAACCTTAGTATAACCATGGTACAACTTCCCAAAATAACTTTGCTATTGAGTTTGACGTCACCTGTGTGTTTTTCTCCTGCAGTTACACACACTGGTGGTCTGACGGAGTGCTGACGTTCCTCCCGTTACCGTACGATGAAGGTGATCCCTTTACACTGCCTTTAAACACCCATATGAGAGACATGTGGTGACACATTAACCAGAAACCTAGTCTGATGCGCCTTTAAACTTCCTCCATCCCAGTAAAAACCAATGCAATTAATTTATGTTCTATAATATTTATTCTTTTTAATTTAGTATTTTGAGAAAATTTGATTGAATTTTTTTATTTTTATTCAATATTTATTGTCTATTTTTGCCATGGAAAAATATATCTATATATATTTCTATAAATATATTATTATTTTTTTTTTGTATTAATGCAGTATTTTTTTATGTTTTTATTTATTTTATTATGTTTTAAATATTCTTTTGAAGAAAATTAGCACCATCTGGTTACAGTATAGAGAAAAAGCGTAGAACCATGGTGTAATAATCTATGGAGAGGCACGTGAATTCCCCTGCTGTTTATGAACACATTTCCTTTTTTTTTTTTTTAGAAATAGTGATAAAAAAAGAGTACGTTTTTGCTTTATAATTACAGCCAAACATTGGATTAGAAAGACAAGCTTGTGTTGTATTTTGTATTTTCAAATTTTATACCCATTTTTTTTTTTCAAAATTTGTATCAAAAATGCAATTCGTTCAATTATAAAACTTTATGTAGAATAATATTTTTAAAAGTTTGTGAAAAAAAATTGGTGACATTCATTTCCTATGGGGGTCATTTTTGACCGAAAACCAAAATTGTGACTAATTTTTTACGACCACTTCATGAATCAGACCTAAACCCGCCACAAAAACACATTATAACGAACAAAACTTTGGAAATATGGAGATTTTGTCAATATTGCACACACCTAATGTACAGCATTAGTTTTTATTTCTTGAAAAAAGGTCTTAAAAAGCCTTAAATTTGACTTTCAAAAGTGTGCAGCAACCCTGTGATTGACGGATGTGACGTGCTGTAACTGGAGTTGTGTGTGTGTGTGTGTTTCAGCCCAGTGTGAGAGCAACAGAAAGAAGGTTGTGGTGAAGCGTGTGAACCGATATGAGGAGAGCATCGACATCTACAGCGAGTCCTTCAGCCCACACGAGCTCACCTCGTTCGACGACACCTTCAGCATCGCCATGACCAACTCCTCCAGGTCAGCGCACACACACACACACACACACACACAACTGCAGCTCTTCAAGAACAGTGTTATTTTTATAACAAGCTCTTTAAATGTCAGATCTATGAGTAAATTATTGTTATAAGCACATAGTATTTTGTCTTTTATATTTAAGTATTTATTAAAATATTATATTTAAAATATTTATTTTTGTATTTGTTTGGTTTATTTAAATATTAATTAAAATACAAAAATAAATAAACAAATAAATATTTTTGGTTTAATCAATTAAATATGTTTTAAATATTAATTTACATAAACAAACGAAATAAATTCAAATATTACAAAAATAAATATTTGCTTGCATATTAATTCAAATAAATAATTAAACAAAAATAAACAAATACATATTTACTTTAATCAATTAAATGTTTAAATATTAAAGTAAATATATATTTTAATTAATTCTTAAGTAAATATTGATTTAAATATTAAGGTAAATAAGTATTTATAATATTAGCTTTTGTTTGCTTGTTTATTTATGTGAATTAATATTTAAGTAAAAAGCTATTTAAATATGTAAATAAACGTTATTTAAAATAACATTTTTTTAAATTAATTCTTAAATAAATGTATTTAATATTAATGTATTTTTTTATTTGTTGTATATTTATTTAAATTAATATTCAAGTAAATATCACTTTAAACGTTTAAGTTAATATTAATTGAAGTACATATTTATTTAGTTAAATTAATTCTAAGTAAATATTTATTTACTTTTATTTTTTTTAAATGAATATTGAAGTAAAAAGCAATTGAAATATTTAAATAAATATAGATCAAAATAATTAATTTTTAATTAATTCCAGAGTAAATATTTATTTAATTTTAAATTAAATATTTATTTGTTTATATATTTAACTGGATATTACAGTTAAAATAAATTGAATTACTTTAGTAAATATTAAAGTAAATATTTATTTCTTACGGGTTTGGAATGTCATAAGTGTGTGTAAACGATGACACACTCTCCCTGAACTATTGCTGTTTATGCTCACAATGTTTCTCTACATTTAGCAAATTAAGATTAATCTTCATGGCCATGCATAATTTGTCTTTCTTGTGTTTGATTTTAGGGAGTTCATGCCGAAGTCAGTCGGGCTCGACCCCAGTCCCTTCACTGTTCGCAAACCAGACGAGAGCGCCAAGTCTGTGTTGGGGTGAGTCTGAGATACTTCCTCTAACTTATTATTTAGTGTTTAATAATTCTCTATATCAGTGTCAGTGCTTCTGCTTCTAAATATTTCAAGCCTTTATGTGTTATAATTGTGATGATTATGGCTTACAGATATGAAAATCTTTTCACAATTATCTAATTTTGAATTTGGGGTTTTCATATCTGTAATCCATAATCATCACAATTATAACAAATAAAGGCTTGAAATATCTCACTTTGCATGTAATGAGTCTATATTAAGTTGAATTACTGAAATAAATGAACTTTTGCATGATATTATAATTTTTCGAGTTTCACCTTTATATGCAAATCTGAGCAATTGGTGTTCCTTTATTATTATTTTTTTTTGTGATGTCTTGTTATATTTGTGTTATAATGAAAATTCAATAAACATAATCATAAAAAAATACTAATAATTCAATGCGCAGAATAAAGGGGCGGGGTTGAGTTAGTTAGTAGTGTGCAAACACACTCGAAGCGCTTGATCAATCACAACACACCCAGAAAAAAAAACAATGTCAATATGTGATAAATAACATGCGCTCTTTAAGAAACACACACTCTCATGTGCAGTCCGTGACCTTCTCTGCTGGAAAAGCAATCCGTGTTGCACTCGTGTTTCTCGCGTGTGAATATGGAGTGTGTGTAAGCAGCTGTCTGATGTTGATCAGGTGTGACGGGAATATACCTTATGTGCTTGAAAACAAGTTGATTTGTGCTTTAATATGCTTTTATATGAGAAATATTCATATCTGTGTGCGCTGAGCTCCTCTTCCCGGCACTGTTTCCTGCCGGATTTTGTTTTTGCGGCCGTTCATAAAACAATAATGCAGAATATATACTTGATAATCAGGATAATCTCCAGTGGCAAAAACAATATATTATATAGTATATAACTATATATTATATATAACTAATATATTATATAGACTCATTACATGCAAATTGAGATATTTCAAGCCTTTATGTGTCCGCGGCGCAGAACGTAAAAATGAAAAGTGCGTTGGGCTGAAACTAGCGTCGCGCCTGAGTGTATTATACACTCTTAGCAGAAATGGTTCCATCCCCCGCTTCATATATGGAACTCCAAAATGGTTCTATATAGAACCATTTTTTTTGTGTGTGGTAAAAGGTTCTATTGGCCAAGTATGGAACCCCAGGGTTCTATATAGAACCCAGAGGAACCCTTTTTTTAAGAGTGTATAGAACCTTTTAGGGGTTCCAAATACGTAGCGCTGATAGAACCTTTTAAGGTTCTATATAGAACCTTTTCTTATAAGAGTGTAGATATAAAAGTGTGATATTTGACACGATATATTGTTACTTACACCCGTACTGAAACGTCCGTCTTTGAGCTTGCCCATCCAGAAGCGGCTCACGAATGTGAATGCAGAGGCTTTTGCTTCGGCTGACGATCTCGCTCTGGGTTTGCAGGAGTAAGGCGAGTAAGGAGGAGCTGGTGTTGCAGAGGAAGACTGCGGCCAGCGCTCCTCCTCCTCCCACCGAAGAGCAGATCTCCAGCAGCTCTGAGGACGAGTCTGAGGAAGAGCGCGAGGACGACGGGACCGGGTCTCAGCGCTCCACGCCGATCCGACTGGCCGATCCGAGCGACGGCGTCCGCACACGCGAGGTAGCGCATCACGCGACTGAGTGTCGCTCCTGGGAAATGTTGTGTGAATGAGCAATCGGATTTAGTTCACCTCAAAGTGAACATTTCCTGATCATTCACTCGCCCCAATGCCATCCAAGATGTCCACGTCTTTCTTTCTTCAGTCAAAAAGAAATTAAGGATTTTCCAGGATTTTCTCCATATAATGGACTTCAATGGGGACCAAACGGTTCAAGGTCCAAATGAGAGTTTAGTGCAGCTTCAAAGGGCTTTAAACGACACCAGACGATGAATAAGGGTCTTATCAAGCGAAACGATCCCTCATTTAAAAAATAAATTAAAAAGTTTAAGTTTTATAAGCTCAAATGCTCGCCTTGCTCTGTTCTGTGACGCACGTCCTGTTCAAACTCGTTCATCAAAATGAACGAATCTTTTTTCGTGTCATTTGGTTCATTCAACGAACGAAATGAACGTTGACTCGGGAAAAGATTCGTTCATTTTGATGAACGAAATGAACGTTGACTCGGGAAAAGATTCATTCATTTTGATGAACGAGTTCGAACAGGAGAGTCACGAACGCGCATCACAGAACAGAGCAAGGCGAGCATTTGAGCTTATAAAACTTAAACTTTATTATTTATTTATTAAATGAGCGACCGTTTCGCTTGATAAGACCCTTATTCATCGTTTGGAATCGTTTAAAGCCCTTTGAACAGTTTGCACTGAAACTCTCATTTGGACTTTGAACCGTTTGGTCCCCATTGAAGTCCATTATATGGAGAAAATCCTGGAATGTTTTCATCAAAAACCTTAATTTCTTTTCGACTGAAGAAAGACAGACATGGACATCTTGGATGACACGGGGGTGAGTAAATTATCAGCAAAAGTTTTACCATTTCGCTAATGTTAGCGAGAACGCTTTTAAAGATAACGTTCAAATATGTTGTTGACTTTTCTTAGATCAGATTTAGACATTCTTGTTTAATTTATCCGCGTTTAGTTGGTGTTGTGGTCTACCGCATAACTTAGTCCAGAGCAGACACGTATCTCAGTTGAGATGTTTGGGAAAGGCTAAAAAACACACACACACAAGCGTCATAGCTGCATGTACATGTAAGTTTAAACTTAAAATGACAAGAAAAACGAATGAAAACTGACTAACTGTAATGCATTTCAATGGACGAGCAGAGAATGTCCGAGTGTATTGGGTTAGCTGCGCACTGTGATTGGCTCATTGCGTTTGAGGGCGTGGCTTAGCCATAGGTCAATGTGATTGGTTCGGCATACTTGCTTCACAACGGATCAAGTTGGCACCCAGGCTAGTCCTATCCTAAAAATGGCAGAGAATAACTCTTAAAAGAGAGTAAGTATGTCATTGTGAACCTTCAGGCGAAACGGAAATGAAGTTCCCATGTCAAGTGGTGGATCTGAGCAGACTGGAGTTGGTGACAGACAGGACCGCTGATGGTTTCATTAGTTCTGGAGTGGTTCTGCTTGATGGATGGCGATGAAATGCAGCGAATGATCTTCTCTAAGGTGGAGGCCATGAGGTGGCATTAAAGTTCACTGTGTCCTCAGTGTGGAAATGAGTCTGGAAGTTTGAGGACGCTTTTTACAAATAATTATGATTGGAAATGTGGTGCGACCGGGAGTCGTGTGCTGGAAGAGAGCAATATAGTTCATATAGTTTTGATTTTTATTTAAATCCAGATTAGTACTATTTTATTTATGTACACAGTCTCCGTATTACGCTCATTAACGTCACTATAATGTTCATTTTCTTCCTAAACTTAGCAGATGTTAATTGGATCATACTTAAGTTGTTTGTAAATGTTTTCTGTAGGCTACAGTTAATTTGAATTGCATTACAAGTTTTTTTTTCATCTAATTAATGACATGATTTGCTGATTAATCGAATTAATCGCACATAAAATGTGTCGGAGAAATTACCCACAGGTATAATTATAGTCATTATTGTGTGAAATGATAAAAGCATCAAATATACATTATTAAAGTAGCTTTAGAAATTAATATTTTATTAGATTCAACATTGAATCTATTATAGCTGAACTTTTCGGTCGACGACAGCCATGATTTTTATTTATTTATTTTTTTTAGAAGCTGCGTCTGAATTGGTATTTAGATATATTTACGGACCAAAACTATGCTGACTTTTATGTTCCGCAAAACAAAGAAAGTCATACAGGTTTGAAATGACATGAGGGTTAATAATTGAAAATAAAACATCATTTTAAGTTTTAGGCAAAACCCAAAATATATATTTTTATGTATTTTATCCTTTATGTAATTATACTCCAAATAAGAAACTAAAACTGCTATTAGGTGTCTGTAAATGTTTAAATGAGTCATTGAATCATTGGTTCACCCAATTGATTTGTTCAAACGGCTGATTCATTCAGTAATTAAGTAAATGGCTCTCTTTGTGAATGAGTCATTGAATCATTGGTTCACCTGATTGATTTGTTCAAACGGCTGATTCATTCAGTAATTAAGTAAATGGCTCTCTTTATGAATGAGTCATTGAATCATTGGTTCATGCCATTGATTCATTCAAACAGCTGATTCATTCAGGAATTAAGTAAATGTCTCTCTTTACGAATGAGTCATTGAATCATTGGTTCACCCAATTGATTTGTTCAAACGGCTGATTCATTCAGGAATTAAGTAAATGTCTCTCTTTACGAATGAGTCATTGAATCATTGGTTCACCCAATTGATTTGTTCAAACGGCTGATTCATTCAGGAATTAAGTAAATGGCTCTCTTTGTGAATGAGTCATTGAATCATTGGTTCGCCTGATTGATTCATTCAAACGGCTGATTCATTCAGGAAAGAAGTAAATGGCTCTCTTTATGAATGAGTCATTGAATCACTGGTTCACGCCATTGATTCTTTCAAACAGCTGATTCATTCAGAAATGAAGTAAATGTCTCTCTTTACGAATGAGTCATTGAATCATTGGTTCACGCCATTGATTCGTTCAAACAGCTGATTCATTCAGGAATGAAGTAAATGGCTCTCTTTATGAATGAGTCATTGAATCATTGGTTCGCCTGATTGATTCACTCATAACTCTACTGTATTCTATAGACTCGCCGTGAGTTGTTGCTCTGCTTCATGTTCATCAGTCAGCTGTATAAAAGTAAGATGATCTACAGATGTGAGGCGGCCGGATGCGTTAAAGCATTGCCTTATTTGACTAATTAATTAACCTAATGTGTTAAATCGACACCCCAAATACATATTAAATACATGAAATCATGAACTCTTACGTAGTGCACTAATAATAATGTTGTGTGAGTTGAATGTGTTTCTGAAGAGTGTGTTCTCCTGTCTGTCTGTGTAATATGTAAGCGAGCGAGTGTGTCCGCACTCAGATGCCCTCGCTGAACAATACGCCCTGATCCGCGCTGTATTAATCCTCCGCTGTGTTTCTGATGATGGGTTTATATCCCGGACAAACGGCCGGATGTTTCCTTGGCCTGAGGACACATCATCCTTCAGCTTGAGTTCACTGAAGTCTTCCTCGTGTGTCCGTCTGATGTCCTGCTGAACTGACGACTCTTTTACATGATCCTTTCTCATTCGTAACCAGTGAATAATGTCAACTAACTGATACAGTATTGCTCGTAATGCAATCAGAGAGAAAAAATGTGACAAATATTTATAGATTGCAAAATGTAATATATTATAATTTGTAATTATATATATATATATATATATATATATATATATATATATATAATATAATATATATATAATCTGAGGAAGAGCGTGAGGTATATATAATCCATATATATATATATATATACACACAACATTTGGGTTGAAACAACCCAGCATTTTTTAGAGTGTATACATATGTATGTATGTATGTATATATATATATATATATATATATATATATATATACTTTTATATATACTTTTATATTTATATATATATATATATATATATACTTTTTTGCATGTTTAAGAAAATGTAAATTATTTATCGATGGATGAATGCATTATTAAAAAATAAATGCATATATCAATTATTTTTTATTTCCAATTTTCTTATTTTTTTATATATTTTAATGAGGTAATTAAAAGTTAAGCAAAATGCATGTATGCTTAATTGAATTCATACAATTTTAACAGTTTATATATATATATATATATATATATATATATATATATGCTTCATAAAAAATACATATATTAATTATTTCTTATTTCTATATTTTATTTCACATTTTTGTCTAATTAATTTAATTAATAAAACTTTAACAAGTTATTATATATATTTTTTTTATTATTTATACATGTATATTTTTATGTTGCATATCTCTCTCTCTCTTTCTCTTTATATATATATATATATATATGTGTGTGCATGTTCCTGCGCATCAGCCGCTCGGTCTCTCTCTCTCTCTGGTCTCTCGGGCGAGCGAGTGACTCAAGGTTTCCTCATGTTTCCATGCCGACGGGCCATTCAGATTTATTTACCTTTAGAGACACTGGAGGGGGATTGAGGGAAAGAACAGAGGGATGAAGAGGGGGATTTTAATGGATGGCAGATGGATGAATGAGGACACACTCGGCACTTTAATGAATTATATTAATACTGAGGCGTCTCTATGCAGCTTTAATTCTTCTGGATTCCTTTATTCCTGTTCTAGTTTCTTTTTTTGTGTTCAGTTTATTTTTTTAATGTTCAGTTTATTTTTTGTTATGATTTTTTTTTCTGTTTTAATGGTTACATTAATCTTTAATAATCCAAAAGATTTCTAATTAATTTCTAAATTTAATGAATTACATTTTTTAGGGCCAGTTTTAATTTTTCGGTATTCTGTTCCATTGGTTTAATTACGTTTTTTTTTTTAAAAGCTCACAAAGCATATCTATTCAATTGAATTTAATAAAACTTTAACGGTTTAATAATTTTATTTCTGAAATTCTGTTTTTTAATTGTTCCTATTTAATACACACTTATTATTGAAAATGGTGGTAATCAAATAACACCATAAAACATTGCATACTTGCATCACGTGCGTGTGTGTGTGTGTGTGTGTTCGATCTGGATTGTAGGGTCTCTGATTTAAGGAGTTGTGTTGTGATGCTGTTTGGTGTGTGTGTGTGTGTGTTCTCATGCCATATTAATGCATAATGTGTTTGTGAAGAGCTTGATCGTAACAGTAAGCTTCTCTGATTGAGATGTCATGTGATGTTATGATGTTTCAGTGAGCGTTAATGTATGCATGTGTGTGTGTGTTGGTGTTTTCTGGATTAATGATGAAGGATGTGCTGATGCGTTTGAGGTTATGAAGCGTCACTGTCACACTGACCTGTTGTCATGGCTTGATGAACGTGTGTTTCTCAGGTATCGTTCGCACACACACACACACACGTGTTCATGTGTGATGCATTTAATCGTTTTATCCAAAGCAACTTGAGGAGAGCAATAGAAGCCATCGAAACTACATTAGGTGAAAAGTGTCCGTCGTCAGCTGTTAGGGTCGACGGGGTTCGTACAACGTGTTTAAAGTGCTTAAATTTTACTTTTAGAAATGAAATCAGAAAGGACGATCTTATAACTCAGAGTTCTTGTCATATTTGATCACCAATGTTAGAAATGTTTAAGTGTCTGACTGTATATAGACCAAAACCACGGTTTGCACCAGACTGTAAACATGTGTTATTCTGCTGTAAAGTTGGCCATTTTAAAGGATTAGTTCACTTTAAAAAAAACTTTATCTGATAATTTACTCGCCCCCATGTCATCCGAGATGTCCACGTCTTTCTTTCTTCAGTCGAAAAGAAATTAAGGTTTTTGATGAAAACATTCCAGGATTTTTCTCCATATAATGGACTTCAATGGGGACCAAACGGTTCAAGGTCCAAATGACCCCTATTCATAATACATGTCAGCATCAGATGTGTCTGTGTTTCTCATAAATGTTTTTTTATGCGTCTAAAAACATTTAATTAGTTTTAACCTGTGTAGTGTTTTTCTCCAAAGTGACTGTAAATGTTAGGTATCAGTTCACTCACTCCCTTAGAAATGTCCAATTAAATTATACACAAAAAAATCAGAAAAAAATAATATATTTCAATGCGTTTTGGTCAAAAGTTATACGCCAGAAAGTGGTGTTTTGAGCATCTCATGATGAAACACATCCCCAATCCTCAGTGTGTGTGTGTGTGTCGTGTGTTTTCTCCTCAAGCGTGAGATCTCGGCGCCGACGGTTCACGTGGACGGGTTTCGACTGATGAAATATTGAAAAGTGAAAAACCTCATTACTTGCAGCTCTGTAATTACAGCGGTGAAACTGTGGCATCACTCACGCTAGAGTTTGATCGATATGTAGACGAGTAAACCCGCGGCTCACACACACACACACCGGTTACGTAACGCTTTAATGAGCTAGAAGGGTCATGATGAAACTTCTCTTTCAGCTCAAGTCCAGAAAAATGCAACTTAAATGGGCGTGGATGTGTGTGAGGAGGAGCGAGGGAGTGTGTGTGTGTGTGTGTGTGTGTCACTGAACATCAGTGTAAACCGTGAGGAATGCTGCGTTTGCTAAAGTGGAATGAAATACACTGACCCTGTTGCCCACAGTTATCGTAATTCTATTCTAAACATATTAATGTTCATATATATTTTATAATGACGGTATAATTGTGCGTTTGTTTGTATACACACTATAAATGCATATATTTGAAAATAATTCATTTTACGTAATTGTAAAGATGTATACGGCTCTTGCCTGGGAGAATAGGACTCGCTACTAATGTTGTGCATTCACATGTGTGTGTGTGTGTGGAGTAATTTATAATGGCTTCGAACACGGCTCAACCAATCAGAATCAAGCCGTCTGTGTGACCTTTGACCTTTGCCCTTTGCCAGGACCAGCCACAGCCGCGTCTGCCGCCCATGAGAGAGACGTACGGCCTGAACCTGCTGGCCAATCCCCCGGACGAGGACATGCTCGTGTACCACAGGTCTCACACACACACACACACACACACACACAAAATGTTAATGTTTTATTGACATCCTTTTTGATTATTATAATTTAGTCAAACTATCAAAATGGAATCCAGAGTGGTTAAAACAGAAAACCTTGATTCTAGGAAAAAAAATCTAATGGAATTTAGGAAAAAATAGACTATATTATTGATAGGATTGTAATAAATTATTAGTCTGTTAAGGTTTTATAGATTCATTTGTTTAGACATCCTTAAAGTTACATCAAACATGTAATACGCAATCAAGAAAAAGTGTGAGTGAGCGAGCGAGAGAGAGAATGGCGTGGCCTCCTAGGTGCATTCTGGGAGTTGTTGTCTTTCATCCACATAAGCCAAAAATACATTTTCTGTCTTTTCTCAGTCTAAAAAGCTCCAAATTCAAATATTATTTCACATTTCTTCTACATAAATGACCCATTTTAAATACACATTCATATTTCCAATATTGGGTGCATAATATATACATTGACAGAAGAACAATTATTACCCTGAGCAGTTTCATCAACTCTCAGTACATGACCAGAAACTAACAGTGTATAGACTCACTCAATCCATTCACTGATTGTCCTCATCCGTGTGTGTGTCCTGCAGAAAAAACACACTAGCGCTTTACATCATAATATAATCAAAAAGACTAGCCCTTTTCATCGCCTCACGATGCCTTTAACATTTACTTCACTTTTGAAAAAACTTTTGCTGATAATTTACTCGCCCCCGTGTCATCCAAGATGTCCATGTCTTTCTTTCCTCAGTTGAAAAGAAATGAAGGTTTTTGATGAAAACATTCCAGGATTTTCTCCATATAATGGACTTCAATGGGGACCAAACGGTTCAAGGTCCAAAAGACAGTTTCAGTGCAAACTGTTCAAAGGGCTTTAAACGACGCCAGACGATGAATAAGGGTCTCGAGCGCTCATTTAATAAATAAATAACAAAGTTTAAGTTTTAGAAGCTCAAATGCTCGCCTTTGGACCCCATTGAAGTCCATTATATGGAGAGTCATCCATTAAATCAACAGATTCTTCAGATAAAATATCTTATTTTAATGAATCATCGGTAACGCCCCGTTAACAGCGCTTTATACAACATGCAGTGTTTGAGAGCAGCTTTACAGAGATAACAGGAAAATAATGCAACAAAGTTTGGTGTGTGTGTGTGTGTGTTTCTAGATTTGCTCATCTGGGTCAGAACCAGCACAAGGTGGAGAGACACGATGACATGAAGACATTCGACAGCGTCTTCAGCCTGTGAGTGTGTGTGTGTGTGTGTGTCCCGCTCAGTGTATTTTAAAGCTGTTGTGTGTGTGTGTGTGTCCCGCTCAGTGTATTTTAAAGCTGTTGTGTGTGTGTTTCCCGCTCAGTGTCCCGGTGTCGGTGTTCCCGGTGGACAGTGTGTTGGAGGTGTCTGTCCCGGAGGTGGACGCCCAGAGTCGGTCCGTGTTCGAGTGTCACGTTCAGACGGGTCGAGGATGGGTCAGGACTCTGAGTCACGAGGACCTGCTCATGTACCGAGAGTACATCAGAAACAGATACATGTGAACCACACACACACACACACACACACACACACAGAACCATCTTCAGGAGAACAGAGAACTGCATCTGCTCCTATTTCATTCTCAGTTTAAATGAGGAAATATCTGACATTCCTTTCCGTATGAGAGTTTCTCATTATGAACCTGTAGATGAGGAACAAACACCGCTGTGATCATGCTGAGCTGATGTAAACGCCTGCATATGTACACAATATAATAAAAGTCAGCTCCAGTTGAGTGTTCTCGTGTTCATGAATCCTCAGATCATGTGATCAGTTTGAAAAACACTTTTGGCCAATGTTGATATTTGAAATCACCAAAACAAACTCGCCACTACCTCAAAAAGACCACGCCCCTAATTTGATAGCTCCGCCCCACACTTACGAATGCGAACATCACCCTTGCATTTCTCCTCATGAGTGGACACGCCTCTTACTGCTGATTGGTTCGTTCTCCTCCCCATCATGAGTGGACACGCCCCTTGCTGCTGATTGGTTCGTTCTCCTCCCCATCATGAGTGGACACGCCCCTTACTGCTTATTGGTTCGTTATCCTCCCCATCATGAGTGGACACGCCCCTTACTGCTGATTGGTTCATTCTCCTCGCCATCATGAGTGGACACACCCCTTACTGCTGATTGGTTCATTCTCCTCCCCATCATGTGTAGACACGCCCCTTGCTGCTGATTGGTTCGTTCTCCTCCCCATCATGAGTGGACACGCCCCTTACTGCTTATTGGTTCGTTATCCTCCCCATCATGAGTGGACACGCCCCTTACTGCTGATTGGTTCATTCTCCTCCCCATCATGAGTGGACACACCCCTTACTGCTGATTGGTTCATTCTCCTCCCCATCATGTGTAGACACGCCCCTTACTGCTGATTGGTTCGTTCTCCTCCCCATCATGTGTAGACACGCCCCTTACTGCTGATTGGTTCATTCTCCTCCCCATCATGTGTAGACACGCCCCTTACTGCTGATTGGTTCGTTCTCCTCCCCATCATGTGTACGCACGCCCCACACGCCCCTTACTGCTGATTGGTTCATTCTCCTCACCATCATGAGTGGACACGCCCCTTACTGCTGATTGGTTCGTTCTCCTCCCCATCATGAGTGGACACGCCCCTTACTGCTGATTGGTTCATTCTCCTCCCCATCATGAGTGGACACGCCCCTTACTGCTGATTGGTTCATTCTCCTCAGCATCATGAGTGGACACGCCCCTTACTGCTGATTGGTTCATTCTCCTCAGCATCATGAGTGGACACGCCCCTTACTGCTGATTGGTTCATTCTCCTCAGCATCATGAGTGGACACGCCCCTTACTGCTGATTGGTTCATTCTCCTCAGCATCATGAGTGGACACGCCCCTTACTGCTGATTGGTTCATTCTCCTCGCCATCATGAGTGGACACACCCCTTACTGCTGATTGGTTCATTCTCCTCCCCATCATGTGTAGACACGCCCCTTACTGCTGATTGGTTCGTTATCCTCCCCATCATGAGTGGACACGCCCCTTACTGCTGATTGGTTCATTCTCCTCCCCATCATGAGTGGACACACCCCTTACTGCTGATTGGTTCATTCTCCTCCCCATCATGTGTAGACACGCCCCTTACTGCTGATTGGTTCGTTCTCCTCCCCATCATGTGTAGACACGCCCCTTACTGCTGATTGGTTCGTTCTCCTCCCCATCATGTGTACGCACGCCCCACACGCCCCTTACTGCTGATTGGTTCATTCTCCTCACCATCATGAGTGGACACGCCCCTTACTGCTGATTGGTTCGTTCTCCTCCCCATCATGAGTGGACACGCCCCTTACTGCTGATTGGTTCATTCTCCTCCCCATCATGAGTGGACACGCCCCTTACTGCTGATTGGTTCATTCTCCTCAGCATCATGAGTGGACACGCCCCTTACTGCTGATTGGTTCATTCTCCTCAGCATCATGAGTGGACACGCCCCTTACTGCTGATTGGTTCATTCTCCTCAGCATCATGAGTGGACACGCCCCTTACTGCTGATTGGTTCATTCTCCTCAGCATCATGAGTGGACACGCCCCTTACTGCTGATTGGTTCATTCTCCTCAGCATCATGAGTGGACACGCCCCTTACTGCTGATTGGTTCGTTCTCCTCCCCATCATGGGTGGACACACCCCTTACTGCTGATTGGTTCATTCTCCTCCCCATCATGTGTAGACACGCCCCTTACTGCTGATTGGTTTCTAATAAACTAATAAATCTCCGAAGCATGCAAATATTTTCTTTCATGTGGTGCACATGTTTGTTTTTTAATGTGTGTAAGTGTGTGAATATCTCTCTCTCTCTCTCTCTCTCTCTCTCTCTCTCTCTTCGTCCATGTGCCTCGTGAGTCCAGAGCACAAGCATCTGCAGAAATCAGTCACATGGCCGCAGGTGGAAACTTCTGAACACACACACACACACACACACACACACACTCGCTCCCTTAGTTAAGTGCTGCTGATTATTAAAGCTCCATTAGTCTCAGGACAATAATGAAGCGAGACGTAGAAAGCAAAAGTGAAGAATAGACGAGCTCAAAGTGAGCTAAAGATAAGATACAGATATTAGTGTCTTTTCTGATATTCCCTTTCATGCAGTCAGTGTGTAATAGAGCTGTTGGTGAACGTAATTGATGCATCAAGTCTTCTTCTCGATTCTGAACTCAAACGAGTCGTCAGTAATTTAGTCTCACTTCCTGCTCAGTCTGTGTAAGTTTGTTGCTAATTTGCATAATGCCCGCCTCTGGTCTTGATTGGCTGAGCAGTGTCTCTTAGCTCCGCCCTCGATCACTGTAGTGTATCTGAGTTCATGTTGCTGTTTTCAAAGCAAATCCACTTTGATGATAATGATACGGTAAAGCCCACGCCACGTCTGGGACATCTGACCAATCAGAGCACAGCAGCTCTCAGAGAGGCGAATCTTAATCTTCGACCGAAGCGTTTCAGACACACTGATGCTGCAATGGATATTATGAGAAATGTAGAAGTGTTTTTGATCTTGGATATTGTAAACAACGTCAGAATATTTAAATTAGCATAATAGGGCATTTTAATGCAACACATAACCATTGGTTTTCATAGTGCACAGAAAAGATCTATTTTAAAAGAATGAATGAATGAATAATTTATTTCTTTTCATCTCCTTTTCCTCTTCAGAACATGGTCATTGATAACAGCATATTTAAACAAAAAAAAAATAAAAACAAAATCTCAGCATGTTCAAAAGAGAAGAAAAAGAATATAGAAAAAAAAGGAGAAGGAAGAAGCTAACTTATGTTTACCTTCCCCTTTTACAAATCTGGATTTGAAACGGCTACTGTTTTCTCTTTACAAAATATCATAATTTATCCTTTTTGAGAAACAACAACAAAAACGTAATCATTTGCAGTACATTTTATCTAAAAATAAGTCACACAATACAATTATAATGTAAAAAACAAAAAAATTAAATAAATAAACAAAAAACAAAATGTAATACTGACAATGAATACACGCACACGAATAGATCCAAAATACTATTTTTAAGTGTAGTTTTGATTTCAATACACGTGATTTATTTTCTCCAGACTCTATGAACGCTTGTTTCTTCCACGGATTAACAGATAAAAAGGGTTTTGCATCTTTATGTTTCACAATTCTTGACTTTATCACACAATTCACAATTTGTTCATTTAACATTAGCATGATTTCTAGAACATTTTACTGTTGATTTCTGTCTGTTGACAGTATTTCCTGATATATAGAGTGACAACAACAGACCTTTAACTCTAATATATCAACACACACTGGCTTCGCCTGCTGTTTAGATTTATTTATATGCAAATGAGTGCATATTTAATGAGAGAATGTGTCATTCGCATATTTAAACAACATTTAAAAAAAAACACTTGTAATACACGTGTTGTCTGCAAATGTGAACACGTGAATGTTTTGAATAAGTGTGTGTGTGTGTGTGTGTGTGTGTGTGTTCGGACTGTAAAAGGCTGATAGGAACATGTTGAGAATGTTTAATATTCATATAAAGCCGTTTTCATAAAGTGTCGCTGTTTGATCGGTTGGAGAGCACAGAGCATTACTGAATGATTAGTGTATGGATCATGTGTGTGTGTGTGTGTGTGTGTGTGTGTAACTCACATTTCTCTCCCTCTTTCTTTCTCTCTGTTTACATTGTTCTAATCGCTGGTGTTTTCAGCAGTAAATGTGTGTAGCGGCGCTGGTTACTAGGAGACCAGAGAGAGAGAGAGAGAGAGAGAGAGAGAGAGAGAGATGGTGGTTGTGGATGAGGGTCTGTGTGTGTGTGTGAGAGAGAGAGAGAGAGAGAGAGAGAGAGAGAGAGAGAGATGGTGGTTGTGGATGAGTGTGTGTGTGTGTGAGAGAGAGAAAGATGATGTTTAACTCTTTTTATTCTCTATTCATGTTATACAATAATCACATTTTCATAATTAATAACAATGAGTAATAAATAACAATATTAATTCCTTCAAATTTCAGCAATACCACTGAAACACTAATTTATCATCATCATTCACAAAAATAAAATTAGCATTTATACACCACTTTCTTTTAAAAAATATGCATATCATTATTCATTTTATAAAATTCATACTCTATTTTAACTCTGGATTCTAGCAAAGCTTTGAACAATTCTACCGTATTGATCCTTTTATCCTCATTTTCTTTTTTTTTTCTTTTTTCTTTTTTTTTTTGCTTTTTATTGAACATGAACATCAGTCAAAAGCATCAATGAACATCAGTGTTAACAAAGACATTTTAGTTCCTTTTTTCTTTTCTCCCTTTAATGCAACCCCCCTCCCAGAAAAAAAAAAAAAAACAGAATAGCACAGATTTGTTTATATGCTTTCCAAATAGTTAACTTTGCTTGACCAATCAAAAAATTGGAAAAGGTGCAGGACTCACTTTGAGAGAGAGAGAGAGAGAGAGAGAGAGAGAGAGATAGAGAGAGAGAGAGAGAGAGAGAGAGAGAGAGAGAGAGAGAGAGAGATGTTGGTTGTGGGTTAGTGTGTGTGAGAGAGTGTGAGTGCGAGTGTGTGTGTGTGTGTGTGTGTGTGTTCATGTAAGTATTTATGTCGAGACTGCTGTCAGAATACAGAAACGGGTGATTGAGATTACAGTAATCAGATCATGTACAGTCAGTTGCTCATTACTGTTATTATTATATGAATAATGTTCTTCAGTGTGTGAAACTCTAGCTTTATCTTCAACCTTAGAAACTTTAAGATCTCTTTTTGATTAAACCACATCCAGAAGCTTTAGTTACGAGCATCATGTGTATAATCTCTCTCTCTCTCTCTCTCTCTTATAAAGGTGCTGTGATCATTCAGATGTTGAACAGAACATTCACCCCTAGAGCTCGATTACACACCGTTTCTTCAGGCTTTTCTGGGTGTCAATGTTTCTCACACAATCATTGAACGTGTGTGTGTGTGTGTGTAATATCTGTGCGTTTAAATCTGTCTAGAACAGTGAGTGTATCAGATTATGGGACAAACATATTCCACACGTAAACGTACAGTAATAATGAACGATTCCCTTCATCTATAACTGCACTGTTAGACCTTACCAGGTTTTTTACAGTAAAATACTGGCAACACTGTTGCCAGTAATTTACTGTAAAAATGCACTTAAACTCAAGTTAACTAAAAAATACAACTTATTAGTTTTAGTGCATTCGTACAACACTGTTGCCAGTTATTTACTGTAAAAATGCACTAAAACTCAAGTTACCTAAAAAATACAACTTATTAGTTTCAGTGCATTTTTACAGTAATTTACTGGCAACAGCGTTGCCAGTATTTTACTGTAAAAAAAACCTGGTAAGGTCTAACAGTGTGTGGTGATGCATAAGCCCACAATCAGATGGGTTTTATCTGACTCATTTCATCATTAATGTGCAATTCATACCAGTAATGTTTTTTTTATCTATAAAAGCCACTTAAATGTCCTAATTAAACTAAAGCCTAAACCTGGCTCAATGCCTAACGTTATATGTCGAACACAGTCAATTCACATTTATTTATAGCGCTTTTCACAATACAGATCAAAGCAGCTTCACAGTGATAACATGAAAGTAGTACAACACAGATCAATAATATTGTTGAATATTAAATATTTAATATTTAATTCGACAGTGGCAAGGAACCAAAACTCCATCAGATTGGATGGAGAAAAAACCTTGGGAGAACCCAGGCTCAGTCGGGGGACACTTCTCCCCTGGCTAACATTCATATTGTTTATATATAAATATTAAATATAAATTAGGGATGTCCCGATACCACTTTTTCACTTCCGATACCGATGCCACAGTTTTGGCTTTACCGATATTAATCCGATATTTTTATTTTATTTTTAAACTAATAAAAAATATAGCAATTTTCTCAATTAGCCCCTTAAAATATACCTCCAGTATATAGTTCACAACCCACTATATATGAAGAGTTCAGATGCAAAAGCCTCTAAATGCCATTTGAAATTTTCTTCTTTAATGATGATTTTTATTAAACTTGTATATTTAAGTTCAGTAATTTCACTTAAATGGCACTGATGATTACCTTTTAATTGTTATTTAAGTGAAATTACTGAACTTAAATATACAAGTTTGATAAAAATCATCATTAAAGAAGAAAATTTCAAATGGCATTTAGAGGCTTTTGCATCTGAACTCATCATATATAAAATATTGTTTATATATACATACAGTGTATACAGTGTCAGTTAAGCTTTGTCTTCACATTGTTCAATGCAACCATGTTCGTTGCTGACAGCACATACTGTAAGATCTATTAAGCATTCAAGCATTGTTGTGAATAATGTGAAACGCAAACAGGTTTTGTGTAAAACACAGTGTTTTGTCACGTGCGCTCAGAACAGTGTGTTGCATTGGATCAAACATGACATGCACATCAGACCCCGCGATCATTCATTCACCTGTAGTAGATCGCTGATGGTCCTCGGTCTCGCGCAGACGAGAGGCGGCGGCGCGCGCTGACGTCACCGGGGTTTATTAGCGCGCGCCTGGATCCCGAGGCACCAGTCAGTCCCTCTCCGTTCCCGCATGGATCCAGGACTGATGTCTGGGAATCCCGACAGGAGTGAAGGATTGACCTGAGGAAGAGCACGCGAGCGGAGTGTCGAAGAAAGCCTTTCAGTCTCTGTTTTGCCTCATGTGAAGGAAAAGGTATGCTTGATTTTGCCGATTATAAACTCTCGAAGTGTTTGTGCGCAAACAAAACTAATGATGTGGTCCGTTTTTCCGAGACTGAAGCGCCACTTTTCAAGCCTGTGTTTGCTGATTTCTCCTTGCAAACATTTCTGATTTTCTAAATGATGAGATTTCCCTGAAATCTCGAAATAGTACGAAATAGTGACCCAAAGACATGCAGGAGTTGTGCGTGCTTTAGTTCAGACCCTGACAACTTAATTGCGTCTGACGCTTTTTAGATTTTCTTTCCGTGGGTAAAAGTGTTTTTTTTTTATTATTATTATTATTTTTTTTTTTTATTATTCACTATTTGGGGCGATTTTCAGTACGATTGACAAGACTAACTAAAGTAAGAGATTATCGTGTTTCCGCTCAAATAAAACTCTTTATTTCCCCTTGTGCACGAGGAAAACGCTCCTCCTCGAGCAGCTGCGACTGATTTTCGGGTTTCACTGAGATTTCTTCATGCAAATGGAACTTTAAAACTTCTTAATGTTGTTGTGAATAATGTTAAATGCAGTGTCTTTATGTTTGCCCACTTTAACTGAACGCGAAATGTATTTGACACGTAAGAATGCATTGCATTAGTCACTATTGTGTGGGTTTTACATCTTATTTAGAATCTCTAAATGTCATTTATTGGATGCATTTTCCTTAACTAAGAGCTTACAATGTTTAAAAGATGTAATAAACTGCTGGTGATTGTGCTTCAGCACCACGGACAGCGCCAGTTTCAGACATTACTGAAGTCTACGTCATGCATTTCCCAAACTAGACGAGCTGACAGTGTGTATGCTTGAATGAAATAATATATGTCTCCTTTTTGCATGAGGAAAATGCTCTTTCGTAGATTCAGCTCCAATTGATTCTCATGCAAATTAACTATTAGAGTTTTCCCAAACTATAAGAGCTTACGATATTTAAAATGCTTCCTTGTGCATGAGGATTCGGCTCTAATTGATTTCCATGCAAATGATATAGATTGTATTGATTTGCTTAATGCATTTCTTGAATGAAATGAATCCATGAATTAATGATTGAATAAAATAATAAATTTTGCCTTGATTTTGAGATTCAGCTCTAATTGATTTGAATGCACATGCTACTGTATAGTGATGTTTCTCATGTCATTTATAGACTTAATGCATCTCTTGAATAAAATTAATTCATGAATTTATGCTTTTGCCTTGTGCATGAGGAAAATGCTCTTTCGTAGATTCAGCTCCAATTGATTGTAGGGGTGTAACAATATATCGTGCCACAATACATCGCAATACAAAACTGCAACAATACGTATCGTGGATAGTCCCCCCAAAATAAAAATGACTGTGTGAGAAAAAAAAATCAAGTTTTCAGAGTTTTAGTGTCAATTCTACATTAAACTACTATATATAGTATAGTATGTTGATTATAATGTATAATAATGCAATGGGGGAATATTTGTGGGTCCTGATAATGCCAAATATCTGATGTTCCCGGTTAAAAGTGTCCTAAATTATTTTAAATATATCTAGTGCAAGCATATACATCTAAAATAAATCTGTATTTTCAGCTTCAAAATCATGAAAATTGTTATTTTCCTCGGGTTACAAGCACCAAGTCAAAGTAAAATCAAATTTGGCATTTTAATCAACAGTACATTTTTTTGTTAACGTTTTACCATATGTCTTGGAGTATCGCGATACGATATGTATCGGATCGTGGCATGAGGGTATCGTTACACCCCTAATTGATTGTCATGCAAATTCTACAGCAAAGCCATTTATAGATTTACTTGAAGCATTTCCCAAACTATAAAATGCTTTAAAATGCATGAGGAAAATGCTCGCCTCTTTCTCAGATTCGGCTCTAATTGATTTCCGTGCAAATGATATAGATTTGCGTGATGCATTTCTTGAATAACATGAACTTATGCTTGAATAAAATACAAATGTTTGCCTCGTGCATGAGGATAAAATGCTTATTCTGAGATTGTTTTTTTTTTCCAGGCGGAGAGATGAACGAGAGCGGAGCGCTCAACGCGAGCGCGTCCTCCTCGTGGCTGGAAGCCGAAGCGCTGGACGGGAACCGGAGCCTGGCGCTCTCGTCGGCGGCGCTGGATTTCCACGTGAACCCGTGGGACATCATGCTGTGCCTGTCGGGGACGGTGATCGCGTGCGAGAACGCCATCGTGGTGGCCATCATCTTCTACTCGCCCACCTTACGCAACCCGATGTTCGTGCTGATCGGCAGCCTCGCCACCGCCGACCTGCTGGCCGGGATGGGATTAATCCTGAACTTCGCGTTCCAGTATCTGGTGTCGTCCGAGACCATAAGCCTCATCACGGTGGGCTTCCTGGTGGCGTCCTTCACGGCGTCCATCAGCAGCCTGTTGGCCATCACCGTCGACCGCTACCTGTCGCTCTACAACGCCCTGACGTACTTCTCCGAGAAGACGCTTCATTACGTGCACCTGATGCTGCTGGGGACGTGGGGGGCGTCTCTCGGACTGGGACTGATGCCGGTTCTGGGCTGGAACTGTTTAGAGGACGAGTCCACCTGCAGTATCGTGCGCCCGCTCAAACGCACCAACCTCACTCTGCTCGCCGCCTCGTTCTTCGTCATCTTCGTCCTCATGCTCAGCCTGTACTTCAAGATCTGCAAGATCGTGTGTCGTCACGCGCACCAGATCGCGCTCCAGCAGCACTTCTTCACCACTTCGCATTACGTGGCCACCAAGAAGGGCGTCTCCACGCTCGCCATCATCCTGGGCACGTTCGGCTTCAGCTGGCTCCCCTTCGCCATCTACTGTCTCGTCGGGGAGCGCGAGTATCCGCCCGTGTACACGTACGCGACGCTGCTCCCCGCGACGTACAACTCCATGATCAACCCCATCATCTACGCCTACCGCAACCCGGAGATCCAGCGCTCGCTCTACATGCTCTTCTGCGGGTGCTTTCACAGCAACGGCTCGTACCGCTCCAGGTCGCCCAGCGAGGTCTAGCTTTTGTCGAGCGTCAGGCTTGTACTTGCATAGAGTGTATATAACTATCTCCCAATTTTTGATCAAAACATATGATGCAATGCAATACTATGATAATCGAGAGATGAACAAAGCCTGATGATCAAAGCTCATGATTTTTCGCCTGATAATCGAATTCGGTGCAGGTGAAATATCAATAACAATGTCAAAGTTATTCTTGCGTTTACTTGGTTAAATGAATGCGCTGAGCTGAAGAGGACGTTTACTTGATAACTATCAGTCAGGAGCGTTTGCATCATTCAGAGGCCTTCGAAATTCACGTGTCAAATATGAAACAGGATTTACGGGGTTAAACACTCTTTCGTGTGCAGACGGACGTCTGTTGTTCAATTGCACTTTACTGAGACCAGGACGTCTCGACACGCTGTGAACGAGCGACGACACGCATCACGAATGTACATTCCTATGATTTATTTATAAGCCACATGTTGCACTTTACTGTACAAATGTACATGCCAAAGCAGTATTGCGTAGGCCTACGTGTTTCACTTGTGTGGTGCGTTTTCTATTTTGTAAAGTTGTCCATCATGAAATGAATGTACATTTTATACAAAACACAAAATAAAAGATGAAAAGCTCGTGTTTTTCATTGCCTTGTCAGGTTGTGTGTGAGGAACTGTTAATGCAAGGGACCGTCCACCTAAAAACGATCGTTCTGGACTCATACGTGTCGTTCCAAACTTTAGATATTTTAAGAAATGTCTGTTTATTCATTGGGCTGAAATGTTTTGTTCCCAACGTTCTTCAAATCGTTTTGAAATCTTTTGTGTTCTGCAAAACACTTTTGCAATGACAGTGAGCAAATAAAGACATGAGGCAAATTTTTTGGCTGAACCATTCCTTTAATTTGTGAGTTAAAATGTTGTTGTAAAACGCTGTACATCACAGCTCTCACTGGCGTACGTTACACTAAACCCTACTCGCATCAGGGTCACGCCACCAGATATCTGGGTCACGCCACCAGATGCCCGGGTCACGGCACCAGACGTTCGGCACCAGACGCCCGGGTCACGCCACCAGATGCCCGGGTCATGGCACCAGATGCCCGGGTCACGGCACCAGATTCCTGGGTCACGGCCCCAGATGCCCGGGTCACGGCACCAGACGTTCGGCACCAGACACCCGGGTCACGGCACCAGATTCCTGGGTCACGGCACCAGATGCCCGGGTCACGGCACCAAACGTTCGGCACCAGACACCCGGGTCACGGCACCAGATTCCTGGGTCACGGCACCAGATGCCCGGGTCACGGCACCAGACGTTCGGCACCAGACACCCGGGTCACGGCACCAGATTCCTGGGTCACGGCACCAGATGCCCGGGTCACGGCACCAGACGTTCGGCACCAGACACCCGGGTCACGGCACCAGATTCATGGGTCACAGCATCAGATTCATGGGTCACGGCATCAGATGCACGGGTCACGGCACCAGACGTTCGGCACCACATGCCCGGGTCACGGCACCAGACGCCCGGGTTACGGCACCAGACACAACTGTTGTTACTCGACCCGCTCCGAGTGGGGTTCGAACCCTGGTCTGTGGTGTGGGAGGCGGACGTTAAAAAATGCAGCTAAATCACCAACCTCCGGAGAATCACCGTATTTCAAAGAAAACGAGAGAGAGTTCATAATAGAACAAGAATCAGCATCAGCATGGCTGTAGATCCAGAACAGAGGGATATCTCTAAAGCTGATGATACACAGGGCCACTGTCTCAGCAATGTTGCTTGGGCACGTTCCCAAAACAAGCAATACATTTCTGTCTGGATACTTTAGATCGGGTGTCTCTTCTGGTCGTCTGTTGACGGCAACATTACCCCAAAAGTTGCCCCGTGTATCATCACCTTTAGAGTTCACTGTGAAGCATTATCTATTGTGAAGATATTTATCCGCAAAATGAAGTTTCATGTAAACTAAAATCAGATTTCCCCCCTCAATAACTGCTTTATTAAAGAACATAGTTCTGGAAATAAAGTGTGGATAAGTCCTTCACACTCCCAGGCAAGTATTATAAGTAGACGTATTATAGTTTTAATATATAAGTATGTGTGGGGCTTTTGAGTCTGTAATGCCAGTTTAAACTGGCCAAACCGTGAGTCTGGTTTGTGTCATCACTATCCGCAGCTGTTGTGTTGAATGATGAATGATTCATATTTAACGAGGCTTCATGAATATTCCTCCTCCAGCTCTGATGAAGTTCTCATACAGATTCACGTTCAGACGCAGGTCTCATGAAACCCTTCAGCTCAGCAGTTCTCTCTGTCCAGACTTTGCCGTAGTCGTTACTACGTGACAGAATGAGAAAGTTAATGTTATGGTTTAGGTTATGTGGCATTGTAATCGTTTCTGTATATCATTAAATGCCTAAATCAACCCTTCTCTTACTTTTTAAAATCACTTTCTTTTTGTATTTAGTCTTATGATTAAATTATCCCCTATGCCGTCCTCTTTACTGTTGCTTAGTGATGTTTGCGCTCTTTAGCTACGGCAGTTAACTGTTTACTTTCGGCTGCCGTTGCCGTTCTATCAACAGCTGTTGCTTAAAGTCCCTTTAGACTCTGAGGGACCCTCATCATATTTTATTTGGAAATCTGTTATTTGGAATTCTATTATTATTTTGAATTCTATTATTATTTTGAATTCTATTATTATTTGGAATCCTATTTATATTTAGAATTCTATTATTATTTTGAATTATATTATTATTTGGAATCCTATTTATATTTAGAATTTTATTATTATTTGGAATTCTATTATTATTTGGAATCCTGTTATTATTTGCAATTCTATTATTATTTGGAATTCTATTCTTATTTCGGATTCTATTATTATTTGGAATTCAATTATTATTATTTGGATTTTTTTTATTATTTAGAATCCTATAATTATTTGGAATCCTATTATTATTTGGAATTCCTAAATTATTTGGAAATCTATTTTTTTTTTTTTTTTTTTTTCCGACGCTGGTCACGTGTGTGATGCTGGCCAATCGTGAGCCTGCGCGAGACGTACACCAGAAGCGCTGCGCTGTCACACTAGAACTCACTCGAGGCCACAGAGAAGAAGATTTCAATTACAATAGAAGCCTACGGAGGAGTGAGACAGCTCTCAGATTTAATCACAAATATCTTCATTTGTGTCACGAAGATGAACAAAAGAACAAGTTTTCGTTTTTAGGTGCACTATCCCTTTAATGTCACCTCAGATGAGCAAAAAACACTTTGCAATCAGCCAATCAAATAGGGAGCAAGTGTTCCTAATAAAGTGGCCGGTGAGTATTCATTGATTTCAGTGCTTTTATAACATGTTTTTGGAGCTTTTTAAAGTTTGTTTCAGAAGATTTATATACTGTGAAAATGTTGGTTCCCACATTCTTTCCACGGAGTGAAAAAAAGATGAAACAAATGCAAAATTGTCTCAATTTCCAGTCCACAAAATTCCCAGTGAACATTTGGTTTGTTTCCTCTGCAGGCGTGTATGACGTGACGTCATTGAGCTCTGCGTCCCGGTCCCCGTTAATGCTGTTTAAATATTTAGTTTTATTTTTTTATTATACATGTAAATGCTTTAAATGTGTTTTATTGACCTCTATTAGAGTGACGTCATCTCTGACCTCGAGTTCTCGGTTAGTGTGAGAGAATCAACAACGCAGACATTTATGAGTGTTCACATCACCATAGTCATGGAAACGTTATTTCTGAAGGTTCTCTGAAAGGTCAAAACGTTCAGCTTTTTAAAACATTTTAAAATGTTTTCTGTAACGGAACATTCCAAAATATTATGTGATCATTTTGAATTTTCTTTGAACATACTTCTTTTTCAAAGATGGCTTCTTCCTGTATTCGCGAAGTTGACTGTGTATAAACTTTGAGAGAACGTTCACACAGCACGATAACTATGACGATAATAAAAAAAATATGTGTTTTTGTTTATGTTTTAAATGTAAAAGAATAGAAGAGTTCACATCACAACTACTGTAACGATAACGGCACAAAGGAATTACTTTCAGAAATATTTTAGTTTTCTAGAAGAAAGATAAAAACATTGACAGCCAATCAGAATCCACCATGCTTTAGGAGATCGCGCGTTTAAAGTGACAGGTGCGCGAATATAAACTTAATAATATTGCTGCTGTGGATGGAACAATTTAGAAATGTACAGTGCTATGCAGTGTTTTATTTTCACATTTGATTATTCATATTGTGTTGTAACTTATTTAGTTGTCGTTATAGTTTGTGTTGGTGTGAGGGCCAGCCCTATATTCTGCATCATCTTATTTTGGATTAATTGCGTTATAGTTGTAGTTTTTCTTAACATTTCTGCAGTGGATGAAGTGTTTTGTCTGCAGGTCACGTGTTGTCTCTGGTCTGGTGGGGTTTCTCAAGCGCGCTCACGTGTTTTTATTCATGCGCGCCCACGCATATCCTGGAAATAAATAAAAGCTAAAACGGCTTGCCATAAACCATCTGAATTGTGATTGAAACGCGCCTCTCACCTTAGCAACACACACCCACTGCACAACAGTTCATCATCAACGTCATCAGCATCTTCATCATCTGTTTTGTCAGCTTCACAATCTCTCTCTCTCACACACACTCACACACACACACACACACACACACACACACACACACACACACACACACACTATCGATACACTGCAGAGCTGAAGGTTTAAACATTCAAGTGTTTCAATTATTCAGCAAATAAAGTCTCGTATGGATTGATTAAACGAGCAACTACTCTTCATTTCCAGGAAAATGCTCAGACACACACACACACACACACACATTATGGCGCCGTTTGATTCATAAACAATATTTATATTTAATATTTATATTTAAACAATATGAATGTAAGCCAGAGGAGAACTGGCCCCCGACTGAGCCTGGGTTCTCCCAAGGTTTTTTCTCCATCCAATCTGATGGAGTTTGGTTCCTTGCCACTGTCGCCTTGCTTTTGGCTTGCTTTGAGCTTGCTCAGTTGGGGTTATTTATTTAGTGTTTAGCAATGTTGTTGATCTGTGTTGTGCTACTTACATGTTATCACTGTGAAGCTGCTTTGATACAATCTGTATTGTGAAAAGCGCTATATAAATAAATGTGACTTGACTTGACTTGACACACTATCTAGCTTACTGTGGTCTCTGTGCACGAGGAGTTCTGCCGATTATAATAAACGCATGAGTGTGTTTCATATTTTTACACTCAAGGCTAAATTGTGAAAATCAAGATTGTGTTAAGATTGTGACAATCTTGCCGTATTAAAGTAATTGAAAATCATTTTTAGCTGAATTTAAGGAGTTTGAAATGGAGGGAGTCGCGCGTGTGTGAGTGTGCGCGCACCTGTGGAATTACGATGCAGTCACGTGCACAACCAGAACAACACACTCTTGTTTGATTTGTTTTATCATGAGATGATTTTCTATTCGCAGTGATCTATTATTGCCCCTGCAGCGACATCTACAGGACACACACTTGCTCTATCTCGCTAGCTCTCTCAGTCACACTCACGCGCGCCCGCGCACGCACACACTCACGCACGTCTGGTTTGCTATCTTTGTGAGGACTCCCCATTGACGTAATGGTTTTGTCCCTAGAATGTCCCTTTACACTGACCCGACCCCTAACCCTGCCCATCACAGGAAACATTATGCATTTTTACATAAAAAAAATCATAATCCTGTATGATTTATAAGCGTGTTTACACGTGGGGATTCAATTTAGGTCCCTACAGTGACACAAGTCCCCATGAACCTGTGTGCATTCACAGCCGGGATAGAAAAACATGAACACACACACACACACACACACACACACACACACACTGTGGCCGTTTCTCAATATGCGTACTTGTCTGTACTTGTGTTCTTGTGGACTTGTGAAACGTCATCAGTCGCTGCCGAAGTACTGTTCCAATTCAAAGTTCGCATCTAGCCAAGTCCAGTCCACTTCAAATCCCCGGATGTGTTCTTGATCCGCCCCGTTTACCGAGGATGCATCGAGAGGTGACTTGTGTGGACTTGAGATAGCCAGGTAACCCAGAATGCACCTCGCACCAACCAGCAAGCGTCAATGGGAGAGGAGAAAATCCGCGAAATATCAAAATACTACTGTTATTGAGTCATGAAATGTAATTTTGAAAAAAAAAATGTAATGTTTCAGGCAAGAATGTGGTTGTTTAAATCTCAAATCTGTAGTTTATTTATAAAGATAGCGCCTATATTGTAAAATGCATCTGACGTTTTCGGAGTTCTGACATCCAAGCCTTCAGCGGACACTCAGCGAGATCAACCCCGACTGGAACAGCTTATCCTCGGCTAGTGCTTCTGACGTTTGCCGCCGGCTCTGATCTCTAGTCTAGTGGATAAACCTTGACGTATAACTCGTCTTGTGTATAAGTCTATCTTTGGTCTCATTAAACTATAATTTGTTCCATGGCGCAAAAAAATAAAATAAAATAAAATAGCCTAGTTTTTAAGGTTTCATGGCTATTTTGTCTTCACTATATGAACAATAAAATAAAATGACATAACCCTGTCTCTGTTTGATAAATGTCAATAAAAATCCAATGTTTCATATTTTTAAAATGAAAACAAAAAGATCATGTTCATTTTGTTATAATATGCAGTGAAGAGAATCGCGTTGCCTGAACCACATGGCCATTAGGCTATTACAGGCTATGTTGTTTTTTGTTAATGAAGAGTCAGAGGGGTGTTTTATAACATATTTCGTCTTATTGTTGACGAAAATATGCAGAGTTGTAGCAAATTTCGTTTTATTGTTGCCTAAAATATAGAGTAGAGCGTGCTGAGTGACGCGATCAAGTACGCTCTGTTCCATTTGCAGAAGAACCGGACTTGCGACCTCGCATCCTCGGGAGTTCGTTCTCCAGAGTCGAACTTGCAAGTCTGAACTACCAAGGACGCAAGTCCGAAGTCTGCGTACTTGGTATTGAGAAACGGCCTCTCTCTCTCTCTCTCTGCAGCGACATCTACAGGTCACAGCTGAACATGACAGGTCGGGCTTCAGCGCATGCGCTTCTCTGTTTGACCGACAGGCGGCGCTGGAGAGTGACATCTATTTCCTAAAAAATAAGGTTTTATATATTTAAAAAGGAACCAAACTAATCTAATTTGTTAGACTAAAATATATTTATTATTGTTAAATTAACATATAATAGTACGATTTTTGAACTGCCATCTTAAACGTTCCTTGGTTTTGATAATTAAATGTTTTCAACCTGATTTTCTGTCCGATCAACATCTTCCAGCTTGGAAACCACAATTTCCAAAGTAGATTTATTAATTTTACATTTTAAAAGATTGTGTTAATCCACATACATGTATAAACATGTCCCCAAACTCCACTTATGAATGAACATCTCAATAATAAAGCTTAAACATTAGTTTTTATTAATTCAAGCAAACAGTTACACATGTTACACAGTATCTGAAATCATGTTTAATCTTTGTTTCTGAACTCTTGAACATAGAAACAGCGAGCGCTGGAGAAATGCAGGCAGAAGTAGTAACAGCACGAATACATTCAACTCATCAACATTTACACACACCGTAAGGCCTAAGAAAGAGGAACACACACACCCAGCCTCGTCCACATCACCATCACACATCCCTCACACACACACACACACACACACACACGTTTCAGAACGGCACCATGTTTGTTTGGGAAACTGTTATTATTATTATTTGTTAATAAATTGCCATTTATAGGCCCGAGAAAAAGGCCACAGGTTCAATGTTTATGGGAAAGTGTCGATATTTGAATGAATCTCGTGAATGTCATATTTCACCCCGAAATACATGTTTAGATAGCAAAATCATGACCATTTTAGCGACGCACCCACACACACACACACACATATATGAATAATGTAAATTATAAAATAATTTGAATATATATGTATATTTAAATTGGGACTTCAATTTCTTGACGTTAACATGTGTTTTGTCCAAATTCTATCAGTGTAGTGATGCAGAATCTCTCTCTGTTCCTTGATGGAGACTGCGGAGTGAAATATGACCAGAACGAGAGATCGCACTCCTCCTCAAAGGACAACTCCGGCGCAAAATGAACATTTGGTCTAATTACACATTGTTACCAAGTCAACCGTTATCTGAGATTTGTTTTAATGATTGCCGAATGTAAATAGTTTTATCTCTAAAAACAGTTTAGCCTATAACGCTAGTATATAGGGCATAGAGTAATGACAAATAAAAATCGCTTATTATTACCACTAAAAAGGCCCAAAATAGCCACACAGTAAGACGACAGCATAATAAGGGTCTCTACATTCAAACCGAAGCATTGAGAACTTTGTCAGTGTCCATACAGTTTAACAAGAAGATATTTTATACACACAGTCAACTTCGCGAATAATACAGGAAGAAGCCATCTTGGAAAAATAGTCTCGATCAGTCGATCTACGAACGCCGATCCAAGTGCGCTGAACTGTGCAGAATCTCATATGGTAAGAAACACAAACACGAACTATTTTCTTCTCTTCAATATGTACACGTAGACTACTGTTCGCGCTCGCATTATCTCCTTATTCACATCTCACCAGCGCACTTGGATCGGCGTTCGTAGATCGACTGGAAGAGACTATTTTTCAAAGATGGCTTCTTCCTGTATTCGCGAAGTTGACTGTGTGTATAAAATATCTTCTTATTAAACTGTATGTATGGACGATGACAAAGTTCTCAATGCTTCGATTTGAATGTAGAGACCCTTATTATGCTGTCGTGTTACTGTGGGGCTATTTTGAGCCTTGTTAGTGGTAATAACAAGCGATTTTTATTTGTCATTACTCTATGCCCATATACTAGCGTTATGCTAGCGTTATAGGCTAAACTGTTTTTAGAGAAAACTATTAACAAATCTCAGATAACGGTTGACTAGGTAACAATGTGTAATTAGACCAAATGTTCATTTTGCGCCGGGGTTGTCCTTTAACACACTCATTCCCTCGTTTGTTTTCCTTTCGCAGTCGCACAAACACATCGAACATCACATCTCTGACACGGAAGAAGCTTTCGATGATATTTAACGTGTAACACACACACTCTGGCGGGACACACTCCTGTCATGTGGGGGATTACAGAAGTATGACAGCCGAAAAACCCTTATTGTTCATCAGTTGCACAACAAGTGGAACGTGTGGTTAAAAAACATGAGAGCAAAGCATTCTGGGAGCCTGGAGTGTGATTGGCTGATGGAACCGTTATTAGGAAGAAGGTTCACACTCGGACTCGTCCTCGGAGTCGCTGTACTCCACTGCGATGCGACGGGACACACACACACACACACACACACACACTCTCACTCCATCCAGTCGACCTCATCGAACTCGTCCTCGGAGTCGCTGTACTCCACTGCGATGCGACGGGACACACACATACACACACATACACACACACACACACACACACACACTCTCACTCCATCCAGTCGACCTCATCGAACTCGGACTCGTCCTCGGAGTCGCTGTACTCCACTGCGATGCGACGGGACAGGATAGTGGCCACGTCGTTCCCCACGCGCTCGTGTTTGGCCTCCTGCTCCCGCTGCTCCTCCACCTTCCTCAGCTGGATCCCTGACACACACACACACACACACCGAGCTTCAATATAGAGCTTCAGCACAGTTACTGGTTCATCTACTTTTTAAAAATTAATTATGCACTTTGAATTAGTGTCCTGCGTCTTAATTGTCACATAAACACACTGCGTAACTCCGCCTACCTTTACGGATGGCCTCCAATAGGACGCTGCGGGCGTCGCTGATTGGCGGCAGGTTTGAGGGATTCCGCTTGACCTCGTGACCCGAGTGAGTGGGCGGCAACGAAACAGCCCCTGAGGGGAAGGAAGGCATGGAGGGCGGGGCATATGACGTGCAGGGGGAGGAGCTTCTGTTTCCCAGGAAAGGAAGAGGAGGGGGAGGAGGGGGCGGCGGCAAAACCATCCCATCGCCACATGTGGGCGAAGCCTGCTGTCCGCGGGCGGGGGATGAGTGAAGGGGCGGAGCCACCGGAGGCGGGGCGGGATGAAGGACGCCCGGGGCGATCTGGAGGGGGGCGGGGGCAGGGGGGATGGCCGGTGGATGCTGGGAAGGTAAGGGAGGGATTGGAGGCGGGGCTGAACCTTGCATCCTTGAACCTGATTGGCTGGCTGGCAGAGGCGGCGGGGGAGGGGGTAGAGGGGGCGGGGCTGGGGGCGGGGCATTCGAGTTGAGGAAGACAGGCGTGCGAGCCGGAGACTGAGTGACGCTGTCGGAGAAACCTGAGCTGGAGCTGGAAGATAAAAACACCAAATGTGAGTTCTGATCCCAAACCGAATGCTAATGTATGTATTTTTACGCTTGCTTTGCTATTAGCGTAGCATATTGATATATCATAGCACAGATCAATGTGTGATCGAGTGAGTGAGTGGAGGCGGGGCTCATTTGTATATTCATTAGAACCGCACATACTAAATGAGCCACGGGTGTCTTTATGAATGAATCATTGGTTCGTTCAAACGGCTGATTCATTCAGGAATGAAGTAAATGGCTCTCTTTATGAATGAGTCATTGAATCATTGGTTCACCTGATTGATTCGTTCAAACAGCTGATTCATTCAGAAATGACGCAAATGGCTCTCTTTACTGAGTGAGTGTGTGTGTGTACCTGATAACAGAGGCTGGTTTGAGGTCGGGTGTGTATGTGGGTGGAGGTGGTGGAGGATCGTGTGGGCGTCCGAATGCTCTCTCTCCGCTGCGACTCAGGAGTTCGTTCATCTGAGAGTATGGCAGCGCAGCCAGAGAGAACGACCCGTCCAGATGATCCATGTACATCTGCCTGCACACACACACACACACACTCAGGTCAGACATGGAGAGAAGGTCACGGACCACAACACTCGGCAAGTCAAAATCTGATTGAATCTAATATTTGAGCAAAACATCTTCAGCACAGTTATGAATCATTCAAATTCGTTTAATGCACTAAATACAGTTATATACAATAGATGTTCAATTAAAGCTGTTGTAAGGTTGTTACACACACTAACACACTAACTCACACACTCACTCACCTGTGTTCTTGGTAGGTTGTCGACCCGTTGGTGTTTGTGTGTGTGTCCCTCATGTCGTCGTCGGCAAGCTCCGCCCCCAGCGCCATCTTCTGCCACTCCTTCTTCCGGTCGTGAGGCGCTCGCGGGACCTTCTCCAGATCATGGGGGCGATCGATGTTCTTCAGCTGGACACACACACACACACACACACACACACACACACACACACACACACACAGTGAGTTTTATTACTTTCTCATTATATCTGATTACTATTTTACATTTTTGAGTATACGGCGGATTGAAGCGTGGTCGTACCTGCACTGGAAGGTCTAAATATTTATAGACCTGATCATACATGTGTGGATCCTGCAACTACACAACACAAAAGAACAATTTAACACAATAGAGTTAAACACAATAGAGTAGAAATATAGTAGAATATGGTATAGAATAGTAATATATACAGTATATATTATTGTATAATTAAAATATATTGTAGTATAAAATAGTTTTTGAAACGAGTACACCAGAAATCTTTCGGCTTTTCTCATTCCTTTCTTTTGAGAATTGAATATGATTGAGACATTTCTTTATACACACACACATACGCACAAAATATTTACATTATATAACAAAACAATTGTTGTTTTGCCTCTTCTATTTATAAATATTGTATATGTACAAATAATATGTTTATAAATGTATTTATTAATTTATAAATATTGTATAATATTGTAAATAATATATAATATAGATAGATACACAGATAGATAGTAAATAAACATAATTTTTGCAATATGTATATACACACAAACACTCACACACATTTCTTTTGAGAATTAATTTGTTTTGCCTCTTCTATTTATGAACATATATATGTATATTTATATACTAAATAACATAACAAACACACACACACACACACACATATATATATATATAATGTTAAAAAATAGACAAAATATACAGTATTTTTTCTTCTTTTCTCATTTAGTTTCTTTTGAGAATGAAATATAATTCAGATATTTCTTAGTAAAATGAATCTAACGTAAAGATAATTGCTGATATCAGTTTTGGTGAAATGTTCTGTATCATTAAATCAAACGGATCAGATCAGAGTGTGTGTGTGTGTGGCGTCAGTGATGCGTCTCTAACACAGTAAACAGCTGCTCATGCTCGAACGATCTGCTGCCATAGACACATACTTCACATGACAGAACGACGTGAACAAAAGACCTGACGGACACACACAGTTTCACTTTAAACATGCATTAATCCTGTGTGAAAGTGTCTTTCTCAATATAGATCACAAAAACATTTCCATTGTGTGAAGGGTTAGGGTTAGAAGGTGAAGGTGGAGATGGGGAACATTTAAAATCACAATAATCAAATATCCATATCGATGTGATCGTTTTGGACCCCATTGACTTCCATTGTATGGACAAAAACATTCTTCAAAATATGTAAATAATGACTGAGCGTTCCTTTTTTGCTGAACTGTCCCTTTAAGGCGACCCCGGTGTGTGTTCTCAGTGTTATGAGCGCAACGTAGCAATACTTTCTGTAAATGTGGAAGCAACACTCATAAAACAGACAGAAAAGAGTGTGTGTGAGTGTGTGTAGATTAGTGAATCTCTAAATAATACAATTTGATTACTGTTACTGTTAACACACACACACACACAGTTTACTGAGCATTAGGACGACAGTCAATTATAGTAACTACATTTATTATTATTGCATATTATCTTAGTTTGATCAAGCACACGACATCATCTATAAGCTGATCAATAAGTGCGGATGATAGAGTGAATGAAGGCTGATATCAAACCCTCTGTGAGCGTCGATCCTCCCTCATCTCTCCTCCTGTCATCACTGAGCACACACACACACACACACTACTGCAGCGCTGACATCAGCAGTGTGTGTGTGTTGTGTGTGTGTGTGTGTCTGTGTGAGTTTAGAACAAAATCTATCTATCTATCTATCTATCTATCTATCTATCTATCTATCTATCTATCTATCTATCTATCTATCTATCTATCTATCTGTCTGTCTGTCTGTCTGTCTGTCTGTCTGTCTGTCTGTCTGTCTGTCTGTCTGTCTGTCTGTCTGTCTGTAGAGCCCCACTGAAATATTCATCCAAACATATACCTCTATATGCACTGAATTTCTAATAAATTATAAATGTGTTCAGCATTCTGCAACATTTTCTGGGCTATTTTAACTCGTATTAAAAGCTATTTTAACTCGTATATTAAAATGTAGCGCATGTATACTGTATCTGACCCTAAGCAGCTGGTCTCCAGCTCGACAGCGCCCCCACTGTTTCCCAATGTAAATCTGTGGTGGGAAATGGAACTGCAGCGCGCTCTCATAGACAACCATTGTCACGTGACCTTACATAAACCTACAGAATAAGACGATCACACTCCTGTTCAGATATGTGTGTTTGTTCTTCTCATAGTTCTTCTATATGGAGAAGCGTATCAAATTAATAAAACTATAAACCCTTTATTTTAAACGTGCTATGTAGCCCCGCCCCTTTTCGGCGCTGCGCTCGTTGTCTTTTGACTTCCGGTCTGTATTTTCACAGCGATCTTTCTTGCATAGATATGAATGAACTGCTCGTAAAAAAATTCCCGGTCGACATTTAAGACATCTGCTTTATAATGCTCATTAACTTTTGTTAACTCTACAATAAGTAAATCCACTTCACCAGCTAATTACTCCTCGACAGCGATGCCATAGAAATATACAGAACCGGAAGTTCAAAGACAATATTTCTAAAGATGACGGCGCCCATGTTTCTCTGGTGCATAAGGTATATACAGTAGTTCTGTTATGTTTTGTGGGAGTAGACATGACGTTGTTTTCCTCACTGGGATTCTCATAGGGGATTATTAACTTTTCACCATTCTAAAACAACATTGCGTCACGTGACAAAACCGGAAAAAAGGTCTCATCGCATCCGCTTGTCAGAGAAAGTGTTAACGGCCGTAAGAACTGACTAATGGATTTTTAAGGTAATCACCTAACCTACCTAGTTCACTTTGTTATTGGTGTTTTATTCCATTTAAATATCTAAACGTTGCTGTGAAGAAGAAAAAAATATCAAACGTTTAAATATCAATTAGCATATGTGAGGGACACTGGTTATGCTAATCTTTGCTCGCTCCTTTTAAGATATATGGAGTAAAACCAAAAAAATAAACATAAATAAAAATAAAAAATCATGAAGCACATAGACCAGAACCGGAAGCGATGCGACCTGTTTCACAGAATGCGGAAGTAAGTTGTGCATAGAGCCTATTCTAAGGTTTATTGTGTGTAACAAAGTATGTCAATCATCATTAGAGCGCCACCCTCAGGCTGAATAACGCAAGGACATTAGGAATCTGCCAGAAGTGTGTCTAATGTGTTTAAGATATAGGGTACGATGTTTATCATAAACTAGCGCTAAGACTAGTGCTAATGGCTACGAGCCGCTACTGTCTCCAGCACGTGTCTGGAGTGTGTGTGTGTGTGTGTGAGCTGATCTGACATGCACTTTCAGCAGTTTTCCAGGCATCACTCACTCACTGGACTAATGTAATCTAGTCCCGTCTGATCGAACGCAGCCAACCCCACTTCCACTCCATTTACACACTTAACATGAACGAACGACGGGAAGAAACTTCAGCGCTGTAGACGTTAGCTAGCTAATCTCATTCTGTGTGTGTGTTTATGAGTGTGTATACGCATATGTGTGAGTGAACAATGACTGAACTAAACCCATAAAGTCTAAAGTATGATGTTGTATTTCAGTGGTCGATCCCCTCACACACCACACCCCTTCTGGTTGCCTCATTTGCATGTAGACCACGCCCCTCTTACACTGCCCCGCCCCCTTTACCTTCTGTTTCCGCCTCTCTTTCCGCTTGTCTTCTGTGTCCTGAAGCATTTTCTCTCTCCACAGGTCGAAGAAGTACGACGGGTTGGTGTAGAACTTCAGACCCTCCTTCCCATCATCCCTAGAGGCGGACACAGGTCAGGTGTGTTCAGTGTGATGACTCTACTGTTACTGAGCTAAACTAGTATGCAGAACACAGTGTGTATAAATTCACAGATGACCAGAAATATGCAGTGAAGAGAATACAAATGGAGTCCTGTATCCCACAATCCAATGCATTTGACTTCACTTTCCACTTTCAATGTTAGAAATTAAACCAAAATTTCAGATAATTTATATATATATATATATATATATATATATATATATATATTATGACACCACTTGCTTATTTAAACATACAAATCAATAATTATGTATAATATTATTAATATAATATTTTTTTACATAATTATACACCAACATCACTCTGTGATTTAAAACTGATGCAACATAGAAATAATTATGTATGATATTATTATATAATATATATATATATATATATATATATTTCATGATTATAATTCCTGATTTTCATAGATTGCTGATATAATCTTGCAACAGCAATAATTACGTATATTATGTATTGTTTATATTATATAATATTCTTTTTTATGATGATAATTGATGATAATTGGACTTCACTCACTGATTTATGTGTGTAACATATTATATACAATATTACAGTTTTTTCATGAGGGTAACTGAATAATGTTATGTTTTCTACTTTATTTTATATAATTTCTTACACATTTTTTGTGTCAGTGTTGTTGTTTTTTATTGTTTCTTGTCATTTCAGAGTAAACACATAAACACTGAACACTGCCAAAAGACAGAAAAATATTGATATTAACTTTATTAATTAAATAAATTATATATATATATATATATATATATGAAGAGTTCAGATGCAAAAGCCTCTAAATGCCATTTGAAATTTTCTTCTTTAATGATGATTTTTATCAAACTTGTATATTTAAGTTCAGTAATTTCACTTAAATAACAATTAATAGGTAATTATCATTGCCATTTAAGTGAAATTACTGAACTTAAATATACAAGTTTGATAAAAATCATCATTAAAGAAGAAAATTTCAAATGGCATTTAGAGGCTTTTGCATCTGAACTCTTCATATATATATAGAGATAGATAGATAGATAGATAAAATTATATATATACATATAAATAAAATTAAATATATACATATATACACACACACATCCCCAGTTATCAGTATTCCAACCCCTCATAATAATCAGGATTTGAACACGAGAGCTGTGAAATGTATGAACGGGTGATTATTACACCTCCTCTGTTTCTCACACGTTCTTTCTCCTTCTCGCTCCTTTAATTTGAATTTGCTGATCAAAATGCCCAAATGAGCAAACACAAAAAGAACAAAGAAAACCCTCCAGCACAAATGAAGCAATTAACACCTCGGGACTCTCCTGACGCCGGCCAGCGCACACGCACTCGAGCTGTAGAGTCTTACATAGAAATGCATTCAATTTCTAGTCATAAAGATGCCTTAGTCCTGGATTCTATCAGCTGATTTGAAATGAATCGTGATCAAAAAGAATTTGATCATTTTATTCCGCAAGGATGCGTTAAATTGCTCAAAAGTGACAGTTAAGATTTTTAAAATGCTACAAAAGATTCTATTTCAAATAAACGCAGTTCTTTTGAACATTCTATTCATCAAGGAATCCTGAAAAGTGAATTTATCACAAAAATGACTGATAATAATCATAAATGTGTCTTGATCATCAGATCCTCATATTAGAGTGATTTCTGGAGGATCATGTGACACTGAAGACTGGAGTAATGATGATGAAAATCACAGGAATAAATTACACTTTACTGTATATTTATTCACATAGTAATATTTCACAATTTTACTGTATTTTTGATCAAATAAAATGCATCTAAAAACATTAACCAACTAGTGAATGGTAGTACACTCTAAAAAATGCTGGGTTGTTTCAACCCAAATTTGGGTCAAATGTTGACAAACCTAAATATTGGGTTAAAAATGTAATGTACAGTTGAAGAGTTCAGATGCAAAAGCCTCTAAGTGCCATTTGAAATTTTCTTCTAAAATGACCATTTTTATCAAGCTTGTATATTTAAGTTCAGTAATTTCACTTAAATGGCAATGAAGATGACCTATTAATTGTTATTTAAGTGAAATTACTGAACTTAAATATACAAGTTTGATAAAAATGGTCATTTTAGAAGAAAATTTCAAATGGCATTTAGAGGCTTTTGCATCTGAACTCTTCAGTTGTACATTTTTAACCGAACATTTGGGTTTGTCCATATTTGTCCCAAATTTTGGTTGAAACAACCCAGCATTTTGTTAGAGTATACCCATGTCACTGTTGTGCTTATTCTCCTCTTACAAATGTAAGACTGATACTTTTTGTAATTTGCATTTGCTTCTGGAATATAACCTGAGGATTGAATACAAACATTTGAGGACGAGTCGTTCTTTAACAGATGTCTTTAGTAAGAGTTGTGTAAGACAGGAGAGGAAACATCTGTGCTGATGATGTATAATGAAATAATGAAAAAGTAATGAGCAAACGCGTGAAGAGACGGAGAGAAAGAAACTCCTGCATATTATTACGCAGCTCTGAAATAAATGTCCCAGCCGGCAGTAATGAGCATTAATCCCAGAAACACTCTGTCTGTGTGACGCACATGAGCAAACAGTGGCAACGAAGGCTAAGACCGAGACGTTAGCGCTCTTTCATTGCTCAAGGGACTCAAGAATAGAGAATAGAGTATAAATATCAACTAAAAGTCCTCAGGAGAAACAAAAACTTATCACTGAGTGAGAGAATACAGATATACGATTAATATGAAGCAGCTCTTGTTGTTTGATGGAAAATGTTTGAGTCGTACTGGGACTTTTTTGCAGACTTTAGTGTCTCAAGAAGTTTAAGACTTTAAGATCTCCACCTGTGAGGAACATCTGATGTCCAAAAAAATATTTGCTATAGGATTTACTTGGAAAAATATAGACTAAGAAATTTCTAGTAAATTTCACAAATAATTAAAGAAATGACAATTGAATTAAACATGAAACCTTGAATTTGAAATAGTATTTTCTTGTAATTCTTGTTTATCCAAAGGCCGTTGGTCTGATGTAGCAGTGAGAGATTGATCCTGATACCAATGTGTCTTTCTCCCCATTATTTACTACTAAAATAGAGCAATTTTGACTAGCCAACATGTTTTGAATGTGTCCCATAATGACTAACTGACCTGTAAATTATTAATGCAATGTCAGAACTTCACAAAAATTGGTGGAAGCGGACATCAGGACAGTCTGAGCAAACGTGCCAAATCTCATTCGTTTACAGCGATAGGGGGCGCTATAACGCAAGAAAATATTTTCTGCTAAAACGTACTTCGATGATGTTTGTCTTATAGTTATGAATATTGTAATCATTTAAGTACATTTATTTGGTTTCATGTATTTGTTACAATTTTATGATATTATTTATGTTTTGTTTTAATTTAATCTGTTAACTAAAGAAAATAATGTGATATGTCACAAAGGGTGAGGAAATGGATTGAATACAATATGTCGGGAGATATGGAGAGGGACGGAGATGATTTTTGACCACTTTTTATTTTTATAATTTGTACCTTAATTTCAATCAATGTTTTGTTAATCAATTATCTGGATTTAAATAAATAAAAAGAAAACAAACAAAGCTTGGTAAACCGAAAGAATGCATTTAGCACACGTTTTTATCCAAAGCTAACTAACTTCATTCATAATATTCAAAGTTTATTTACATTTCTAACAGTGTGTAGAAGGTAAGTCTAATAACTGGCCCATCTCAGGTGGATACACTTTTGTTGGATACACTCTAAAAATTATGGGTTGTTTCAACCCAAATTTGGGTCGAATAAGGATAAACCCAGAATTTGTGTTACGTTTTTTAATTAAAATTAATTTTTTAACCCAACGGTTGTTACATGTCTGTCTGTTTCTGGTTTCATTGAATTCAGTTTCCCGTGATCACCATCCTCATTAGAGCATTAGTTCAGCAGTGTCTTGTTAATTAGTCTCGTTAGCTCCCCTTGTTTGCCATGTATATATTCCCTGTGTTTTTCCTCAGTCTTTGTGGGTTGATGTTAATGTTTGGCAGTGTTTCTCCTGAGTTTCTCTGTGTTTGATAAGGGAAGTCTTCCTTCTCCAGTTATTGTTCGTTGTGAGTACTCCTCTCCTCCACCTCACGTATCAACGGTTAGGTTCATGCATATTTAACCCAAATTTGGGTTAAACAACCCTGTGTTTTTTAGAGTAGAAAAAATGTTAATTGTAAAATAAACTGTCTATGCAAAGTGCGGCCTCTTTCTTCCATATATATACTCTAATCATTAGGCCAGCACTCTTAAAATAAATTTAAGTGTAACTATTGAGTGAAACCTGCTCCAACCTCCATACATTTAGAGTAGAAATGGGCAAATGAAGCCTCATGAAGTACTGAGGGTTTCCCCTGATTGTTCGAAAAGATTCGAAGCATTAAGAGTTTTGAAAGAGTGGCGACGAGTCGTACACACGATTGCGCAGCGCCAGTGTTTGATCTATTAAGCACAAATAAAAGCCTGACAATGCTAAATGTTCAGTTTTCCTGTCCTTCCAGAAAAACGTGTTTTGTTATTGTTGTGGGCGAAAAAAACGAAACTTTTCTAAAACGTGATGGAATATGTGGGATTTTTATGCAATGAAACTGCGGTAACGTGCAAAAATTGCGTAATTACGACATTTCACAACGTTTCCATGGGTGAAGCAAACGCAACATTTTTCAACTTTCTGGTATGACATGTGACTTTTTTTGCAACAAAAATGCGAGGATTATGAAATCATGCAAGCCCGCATATTTTGCACGGAAATCGGCAATTTGTGTGCCGTATTTGAAAAAATGTGGCCCCCGCATAAATATGCAAACTTATGCTAATTGCTAAGTTTTAGTGCATAATATGCTAATCATGCACTAAATCATGTGATCGCATAATCGCGTTTTTCTGGAGGGACTGGTTTTCTGATAATATAATTCACATATTAATGTGTGTGTGTTAATAAATGAAATGTAACAATTATATTATTACGAATTATGAAAATACCAACAGGGTTGCTTGATGCAAGTAAATGGTTATTAATTATTTTATGATTTGGTAGAATATATGATCATGTAACATAGGCTACAGGCTTATTTATACATAAAAATAAATAAATAAATAGCAAATGGGTTCAAATCCCAACACGCAAGTGAAGCAAGTGAGGCTTCGTTTTTCGCTGATCACGTGTTTCTACGTACTTCTACGTAATACGTACTCCGACACGAGTTTCGTGAGAAATTGCGCGGAGAACTCGATACGCGATTTAAAGTAGATATAAAGTTATATCTACTCTAGAATAAAGTTATTGTCCAGATAAAGTTCATTTTGATTGATTCACTTCCGTTGTAAAGATCATTAGTTATTAACTTATTAACAGAAAACCCTCAACAACAGTGTTTGAGGCTCGAGAACACAATCCTTGAAACAAGTTTAAAGATTTTTAGAAAAAAGGGTGTCTGTGCAAACCTCAAAAACATGAAAACGCAGACGGTGCGCACATGCGTATCACGTGTTTAGTCTATACATATGCGCGTTTGATTATATATGTCTTTCTTTACAAATTGACCTCAACAAATTACTTCCGACGTCATACGTCATACTCAACCGGAATAATTTTGACCGAGTTTTATCTGTGCAGTGTCAGAGTAGTGAGTTGTGGGTGTGTTTCTGACCTGTAGGGCGTGAGGATGTTGAGCGGCGGAGGTTGTTCGCACAGCTCGTACGTCTCCTGCATCGGGACGGGCAGAGACTGGCGCTCAAACAGCTGCTGGTCCTGGGTCGTGGAGCTGCGGAAAGCCTTCCTCATCGTGATGTCCTGAAGAGACACTGAAACACACACACATCGTCTACACATCAGATTCAGGAGGTTAGTGTAACTCAATTGACGGATCCATCTTTGGACTGCATTTGTATCATTTCTCGTAAGAATAGCTAATCTCCAGAACCACATTCTAAACCCTTCTGAATACTACATGTTTGCACTTGGACTGAATTTTTTGGTTTGAATTCAATAATTGCATTTTAAGTGTAAATATAGCAGATTTAGATCAGGTAAAATCAACAAAAATATCCACAGCAGTCTCAAGAACCACACAATCCTCCATCAAGTCTAAACTGGGACATCTTTACATTTTCCCAAAGAAATTTTTCTGCCACTTTTTTTCACAGAACCTAATTTATACTACTTATCCACTGGTCCAACAATGTGCATTAAGTTTACCATGTAATATCAAGAGATGTTTCTAATTTATTATCAGATTTAATCAAATTGCTTGGCAGATTCGCGCCAACATGTTTCAAATGTGACCCATAATGACTAATTGATCTGTAAACGGTTAATGGAAAGTCCAAACTTCACAAAAATTGGTGCAAGCGGGCATCAGGACAGTCTGAGCAAACGTGCCAAATCTCATTAATTTATAGCGATAGGGGGCGCTGTAACGCAAAAAAATTGTAAAGAAAAAGTGAAATTTGTAACTAAATTTGTCTATATGATATTTTTTTCAAATATGGTGATCATTATTGAAAGTATTTATTTTATATTGCTGTTGACATTGATTTAAAAAAGCTGCAAGTCAATCAAAACTTAAATTTAACATAATCTAAACTTTAATTTTTGTTGTAAAGCACCACCTCAAGTGAGGTTTCATCTCAAAAGTCGTGAAACAATCTCACTGTGAATCCAGGTGTGTTTCCATCACTCTTTTATTTGTCTTTTGCTAACAGGCAGCTGGTGACACTAAGGTTGATGGGAAATTTAATCATTTGAGTGGCAGCTGAACCGAGAGCCGCTAATAATCCTCGTTTTAAATGTCTAATTGTCCCAATTATTGCCAGACAATAAGGACGATTCTTACCGCTAAAGTAATTTAGGATAATTAGCTCATTCTGAATGCAAATGCAATTGAACTGCTCCGTGAGCAATGTTCAGGGTCTTTCAATTACGCTTTATTTGTTTTGGTAGATTTATGAAAAGATACTACGAATATACTGTAACTAATGTGTGGTGTTTCAGTCTTTTACTATTACCTCTCTATTAATCTGTATGTTGTTTTATTCTTTTTTACTCTCTCTCTCTCAGTTCTTTCCCTAATGTTCTGTGTTGCTCAGAGATAGTTCGTAAGACTTATCGTAAAACAACCCACAAACCAACAGTGTGTTTGCAGCACTAGAGCGGTTTCTCCATGTGTTTCCACGAGTGACTGATCGTGCCGTAATGAGCCTCGGTTCACCGCTGATTCAGATCAGATGCGTCCCGTCCGTTTGGTCAGAAAACTGTGGTTTTCTATTTTCTCCGTGAATCCTAAAACATTTCAAATATGAATTGTGGTCATATGAGCATCTGTTTTTTTTTTTCTCACGAGCTGCTGTCTCACAATCTCACTGTTGACGCTTCGTCGATTTATAAGATATTACAAATGTTTATGCATTCTCGCATTTTAACTTAATCTTATTTTTATTTCGTTTAATTCATGCATTCCCTGAATGTTTTTAGTGTTGATTTCATTTTAATTGAATGTTTTGCATGCATAATATTTGAAGAGTTCAGATGCAAAAGCCTCTAAATGCCATTTGAAATTTTCTTCTTTAATGATGATTTTTATCAAACTTGTATATTTAAGTTCAGTACATTGCCATTTAAGTGAAATTACTGAACTTAGTTTGATAAAAATCATCATTAGAGGCTTTTGCATCTGAACTCTTCATTTGCAAAACAATTTCCGCGGACATGTTCACCACGTCCAGATCCACGTAAAGTGCTGCAGGTCCTCCAGGGCTTTTCACTTCGGATCTTCAGCAGGATTGGATTGACGGATGACCCGACACGGATCGCCGAGCCGGATCTCCTCAGTGATTCTCTCTTCACCATTACAGTTTTTATCCTCAGGGACGAGAGCCGCCGCTTTAGTGGATCGACCCGGCCTGAGGCGTAATAAACCCGTTTACAGACACTGGAGTTCACCGAGCACGCTGTCATTGAAATTGTTTCAGGCTCATAAAAACAGTGGAGGTGCATGAGAGGGATGAGGTCTCATTACATCTCTCTCTCTCTCTCTCTCATCAGTTTGTTAATATGACCTGGGGGTCGAAGAACTGATATTGTGCTGCTTTAAGACTGAGGAAGTCCGAGAGTTATTTATAGAACAAAATACTTTTCCCAAATCACTAGTTACGCAGATTCCTCTGTAGTCTGTAGTAGTTAGGATCGGTTTTGTTTCCAATTTCTCTCTCTCTCTCTCTCTCTCTCTCTCTCTCTCTCTCTCTCTCTCTCTCTCTCTCTCTCTCTCTCTCTCTCTCTCTCTGGAGTAGTGTTTGTGTTATGCAGATCCTGGGTCAGCACAACTGTTTTCATCACTGATGATAATCATAAATGTGTCTTGATCATCAGATCCTCATTTTAGAGTGATTTGTGAAGGATCATGTGACACATCATGGAGTAATAATGATAAATTCAGGAAAAAATAACACTTTACTGTATATTCACATAGAGAACTGATGATTTACATTATAATAATATTTCACTATTTCTTCTCAAATAAATGCAGCTTTGGTGAGCAAAAGAGAGTCTTTCTTTTCTTTTTTTTTTTACAATAAAGGGTTAGTTCACCCAAAAATGAAAATTCTGACAGTATTTACTCACCCTCATGTTGTTCCAACCCCGTAAGACCTTCGTTCATCTTCGCAACACAAATTAAGATATTTAAGATATTAAGATCACTCCTGCATACAGTCCATAGGCTTCTTGAGGGAATGACTCGAAAAGTCATTAAAGACATCGTTAAAATAGTCCAAGTGACTACAGTGGCTCAATCTTAACTTTATTAAACGACGAGAACACTTTTTGTGCACAAAAACAAACAAAAATAACGACTTTATTTCAACTATTCACTTCCTTCTCCATGGGCCTGTAGTCAGTTAACGTAGTGTGATTGCGTAAAGCTACGTCACACGTAGGCTCACTATTGGCCGACGCTGGTCATGTGTGTGATGCGTGTGACGTACAATAACAGAAGCTTACGCTATTAAACTAGTAACCTGACTCGCGCAGAGGGAGAAATAAACCAATAGTTGAAATAAAGTCGTTATTTTTGCGCACAAAAGTGTTCTCGTCGTTTGATAAACTTAAGATTGAGCCCCTGTAGTCACTTGGACTATTTTAACGATGTCTTTAATGATTTTTCGAGGACAGCAAGAGTCATTCCCTCAAGAAGCCTATGGACTGTATGCAGGAGCGATCTTAATATCTTAAATATCTTAATTTGTGTTGCGAAGATGAACGAAGGTTTCACGGGGTTGGAACAACATGAGGGTGAGTAAATACTGACAGAATTTTCATTTCTGGGTGAACTAACCCTTTAAAACTGATAGTTTAGTTTTGTTTTAATCTTCACTCAGTGATGAAATGATCCCACCGCTCGCCGTTGTTCCAACCCGGTTTTTCAGAAATTACATTTTTTGTGTGTGTGTGTGTGTGTGTGTGGAGAATGACGAGCATCTGTCTCTCTCTCTCTCTGTGTGTGTGAGATCAGGTTTCTCAGCTCAGTCGAGCATCCAGAAAACATGCTGTCAGTTTCGCCAGTCGAGAAACTCAATCATAGTCAATAACAGACTGAAGTGTGTGTGTGTGTGTGTGTGTGTGTGTGTGTGTGTGTGTGTGTGTGTGAAAATGAGTGTACTCACACTCCTCCTCTTTCGGGTCGAGTTGAGTGACGCTGACTGACAGGCGGTCGACTCTCTCCTGGAGTGAGTTCACTCGAAACGAGAAGGAATGAGCTTCATTAAAGAGTTCTCCGAACAAATCCTCCGCATATTTACCTGAACACACACACACACACACACACACAAACCAGCAGCGCATCAGCATAGAAAACCCTGTTATTATCATGATTATTAAGCTAATTTTTTGTAATTCTCACACACACATCCCCCTAAACCCCAACCCCTAAACCTACCCATTTCTCACACACACACACACACACACTCACTGAGGCTACTCAGCTGTCGTATGACGTTGGCCAGAGAGATGTTGGTCACACACTCCAGCTCATTTCTGATGGTGTGTGGAAGAGCCGTGTGACACAGATGACGAGGCTCGATGCTGCGCTTCACCAGCGGCATCCTGGAACACACACACACACACACACACGTCCTGCGACACCTGGGAGAGAGAGAGAGAGAGAGACAGAGGGACGTCAGATACACACACACACACACCTGAGAGACAGATGAACATCAGACACACACACACACACATCTCTGAGAGACAGACAGACATCAGTCACACACACACACACACACACACACACTCACAGCTGCTGGACACACTCAGGCAGAGATAATCAGTTTAACAGCCAAAGATTCCTGTTTAAAGCAGTGTGAGTGAGAGATGCATGACTGTAACCTACAACCACAGATTCACATTATTACATTATAGATTATACAATAAATACTGTAACACAAACCTTATACCGAACAGAAAACTTTCTGATTTTCCTATATTTAATGATGTCCACCAGAGGGCACTCCTCCGACTCCATTATCCCATCATGAACTACATTACCCATAATCCATTGCCTGGACTCATTGTGGTGTGATTAGTTCCACCTGTGTGTCATCTGTCCTTCGGATGAGACGTGAAGCTGAGGTCCTGACTCTCAGGGGTCAGAGATCGCGACGAATGCCCGAAGTCACCGGCGAATCAGTGCTCGTTTACGCGAGTGATAATCAATAATCGAAGACGTGATCTGAGATTCAAAATCCTGCGGTGTGAATGTGTTCTGACTGAAAACTACATCGGCCAATGAGAGAGCGCGGGGAGGAGTTATAGAACAGAACATCAGTATTTTAAAGGAACACGCCGTTTTTTTTAAATAGGTGTTAAGGCCCTTGCACAACGAGTGCGAAATTCGCGTCCCAAATTTTCGCACGTTAAAAAATAAATACGACCTCACGTTATGTCAATCACACTCGCACACTGCCTCCGAAACTTTCATCCGTCATAAAAAAAATCGGATCGGGTTCCATTTTCTGCGTTTTTTGCATCCGTAGCAAACAGTTTGAATGGTGTTTTGACAAATCAGAGCCACCGAATCACGAATACGAAAAAACGCATACGAAACTTTCGGTCTATTATTCACCGCCTCCCCTACATTTAGGCAAACGCATTTTTGTCACTTAGCTTGGCAGCGCCGCCGCTAGCTTAGCTTAGCATAATGAGTGGAATCCTTTGTCGCCGGATAGCTTGTCGTGAGTAAAAGTGATAAAATAAAAACAAAAATGAATTACTAATTGTTGTTTGCATATTCGCAATGGGTACAAATAGCAATGCAGATTAAGACTATTATTCAACACGCCGCCGTGACCAGCACTGAATATCTTCGATATCTCTGCGCGCAAGTAAAGTCGTGCAGTGTGAAACCTTCTGTCGACCCTTCGCGCAGTGTAAATGATCAAAGACGTGATCTGAGATTCAAAATCCTGCGGTGTGAATGTGTTCTGACAGAAAACTACATCGGCCAATGAGAGAGCGCGGGGAGGAGTTATAGAACAGAACATCAGTATTTTAAAGGAACACGCCACCGTTTTTTTTTTTTAAATAGGGGTTAAGGCCCTTGCACACCGAGTGCGAAATTTGTGTCCGAAATTTTTGCACGTTAAAAAATAAATGCGACCTTACGTTATGTCAATCACACTCGCACACTGCCTCCGAAACTTTCGTCTGTCATAAAAAAAATCGGATTGGGTTCGATTTTCTGCGTTTTTTGCATCCGTAGCAAATGGTTTGAATGGTGTTTTGACAAATCAGAGCCACCGAATCACGAATACGTATCTGAATTAATATAATGAATAAAAATTTCTCGGTGCTCAGTGACCCATAATATATATAATTAATTATATATACAATTATATACATATGCAAATGAGCCCCGCCTGGTTTGGTTTCCTTATGTTTTCACGGTCTGGTGATTCATTCACAATAAGACCAGAGAGTCATGAATGAAATGAAATATCTGCTCGTTCTCGATGGCTGTTTGATATTATTATATTCGAGAGAGCGAGACTGCGGAAATGAACACAGCGTCCTCGTCCCATTTACGGCCATCCGTCACCACGGCAACCTCATTGTCCTTCCCCCAAACATTCCACATCCCAGCATCCTCTGGGAACACGCACACACACGCTCCCGGGTATCCCAGCATGCTCTGCTCTCATGCTCATTCACACATGCTGAGGTCGAGCAAAAAAGACGGGAGGGAAAGAATATTGTATATTTATCATTATATATCTGACCGTGATATATAATTAAACGGCATCGTGAATAATGTTTGTTTTGAGTTGTTTGCTCGTCTTTTGTATGAGAGAGCGTTAATACAGTAATTAAAACCATTTAAATAGTATTTCTTCATTTGAACTGTTAAAATGTCATAAAAAATACACACTATTGGCATCTCTTCTGCTCAAGCCTGCTTTTATATGATCAAAAATACAGTAAAAATTGTGAAATATTATTCTAATGTAAATCATCAGTTTTTTATGTGAATATATAGTAAAGTGTAATTTATTCCTGTGATTTTCATCATCATTACTCCAGTCTTCAGTGTCACATGATCCTTCAGAAATCATGATGATCTGATGATCAAGACACATTTATGATTATTATAAGTGTTGAAAACTGTCATTTTTTGTGGAAACCGTTTATTTTTCATGATTCTTTGATGAATAGAAAGTTCAAAAGAACAACATTTATTTGAAATAGAATCTTTTGGAATATTATAAATGTCTTTAATTCGTCCTTTATGAATAAAACTGCGTCCTGACCCAAGTACGGACTGTCCGAGCGATTTGATTTCCTGCACTAAACTGACCCTTTCTCCCTGAGCAAACACTTCATTTGCATAAAGACCGAAACCAATCGCAGAGAGTGGAACGCTCATGCGGCAGCCAATCAGAGAGCAGCCGGCTCAGCCACAGCCAATGAGAGCGCTGGATGTCTGTAGATGTGATCGGCCCAACAGCTGGTTTCCATTAGAGTCTCCTGAGGTTCTCACATGGGAAACAAGAGAGACAGAGAGTGTGTGTGAGTGATAGAGTGTGTGTGTGTGTGTGTGTGTGTGTGTGTGTGTGTGTGTGAGTGATAGAGAGAGAGAGAGAGAGAGAGAGAGTGTGTGTGTTTTTTCGGTGAGTGATAGAGAGAGAGATAGTGTGTGAGTGAGAGAGAGAGAGTGTGAGTGATAGAGAGAGAGTGTGTGAGAGAGAGAGAGAGAGAAAGAGATGTCCGCAAGACTCTCGCTCTTATGTAACACACGGCCACGGCTCAGTGTCTAGTTATGTCTCGTTTGAGCCAGTGTGGTCTCAGCTGTGATGGTGTCGTCGGCTTTACAATAATTCATGATATACAGTCAAACCAAACATTATTCAGACACCAGATATCATTTTTGATATGTTTTGTATGTGTGATCTCGACTCTATCCCACAATGCAACACTCTCAACTTGCTCTTTCATTTCCAGTGCCATGGGTGGAGGAGGGAGAGAGAGAGACGGATTATTTATAAACAGTATATTTACAAATTTTCATGTTAGATGTGATATGTAATCAGTTTATCATATAATATAGTTTATTTTAGAATGTACGTTTCCAGAAGAAAATGTGAAGTAGTGCTTGCAGTGGTAAAACTCACCGCCCGGTTGCTATGGTGTTGCTAGGTGGTTGCTAAGGTGTTCTGGGTGGTTCCTAGGTGGTTGCTAAGGTGTTCTGGGTGGTTGCTAGGGTGTTCTGGGTGGTTGCAAGGGTGTTGCTTGGCGGTTGCTAAGGTGTTCTGGGTGGTTTCTATGGTGTTGCTAGGCGGTTGCTAGGGTATTTTGGTGGTTGCTATGGTGAGGCTAGGCAGTTGCGAGGGTGTTCTGGGTGGTTGCTAGGGTATTCTGGGTGGTTGCTAGGGTGTTGCTAGGCGGTTGCTAAGGTGTTCTGGGTGGCTGCTATGGTGTTGCTAGGCGGTTGCTATGGTATTTTGGAGGCTAGGCAGTTGCGAGGGTGTTCTGGGTGGTTTCTATGGTGTTGATAGGCGGTTGATAGAAAATAAACAAGCAATGTAGTGTGACCAAAACAAGTAGCATATATTAAATTGTTCTATTATGCATATTGCATATTGACCAGGACAGCACAGGTGAAATGAAGTAAAATATTTAAATTTATTGAATAAAATATTTAACATTTTTTTTTATTATATTTTATATATTTTGTATATACTACTATTTAATTATATGTAATTATTAAAATCTATTTAAAACCAATAATAATTGATTTAATATTTTCAATCAGACGACACAATGAAGCAGAGTTTGTTTCTCACACACACAATTTTTCAATTTTCGGCTGAATTATTACTTTTACACTTTTGCTTTGGACGATGTCCGAGATGTTGAGGTTAAAGTAGGAAATGTGTGTGTGATCAGTTCAGCGGAAGCGAGTGTGTGAGTCTGATGTGATGCTCAGTCATGAATAAAGCCTCTTCGAGTGCCTGTGCAGATCCAGGAACAGTCTTCTGTGTGTAATTGAATGTGAGTAAATGCTCGTGTCCGCCGCGACCTTGTCCACCGACGTGTCAAACTGCATGACTAACCGAGAAGCCGTAGGTGAGGCTGATATCCCAGAGTGCTTTGCTCTTATCTGGACACACACACACACACACAGCTCTGATGTTTCTATGCACATTTATCCCAGTGTGTGCATTAGAACGAGCTCTGACATCTACGGGAACGAGTGAACGCTGGGAATCCATCAGAGGAACTGATTAGCATCGCTCTGGTCAACCGATGTTAAATCACTGACGCGGCGTCCTCGGGAGAAAGCAGACCGCTCCGCTCGCACATCTAACCAATCTGAAACCTTCACGAGAAAACACTGCAGACGAGGCTATTAACAAATCATTTAATCAACGAACGCCTCTGTACACACACTTTACAGGGCACAGTGAAAATATACATATATATACATCCAGAAATCACAAGATCCCAAAAATCCACCAAATTCAATCTTATGTGTGAGGAAAAAACTTCATTGTACATTGTCTTATTAAAAACATTAAATACATTCTTATTTAGGATACATTTATTTAAATATTAGGCATATAAATCGTCCGTGTCGATTTAGTATTAAGTATGCACGGTTCTATGAATATGTAAATGAGCCCCGCCTCCACCCCCTCAGTCACTCAGAGATCCACTGGTTGTCGATCACACGTTGATCTGATTGGTTACAAGGTGGTTTGTGACGTCAGAAACACCAAAGCGTGTTTTTGAGACTGTCTTTGGTTCACTGCAGTTTTAAGGAGGAAATACTCAGCAATGCTGTCCACTTATCAACGCACACACGGTGTGTGTTAAAGCGGATTAAAAACACCACAACAACATTTAAAAGCAGGATTTTCAGGGGACTTTAAAACACTTTTTGCTTCTCTCTTCCCAGTCTGTCAGTAACGCTCTGTTCACTTCCTGTCTCTATGAAGCCCCTCCTTCTGAAAGCACACTGTGCTCTGATTGGTCGACTGGATCAGTGTGCTGTGATTGGTCGAGCGCTTTGAGTGTGTTTGGGAAAGTCCCGCCCCTTTCCATAACCGCCAGTTTAACACACTACTAACTGACTCGACCAGGCCCCGCCCCTTTATTCTATTATAATGAGGAATATCGTGACATGTTCGTTCCCGGGAGAAACTCGAGACACAATGGAGGCGTTTCAGGAGTTACACTGACTCTGATATAGAGGAGAACAGCAACATCACACACACTAAACACAGATCAACACGGAGAGAAGCAGCAGAGGTCCTGCTTGAAATGTTTCAATTGCTTTAGTTTCAAAGTATCTCCGACAGGGAGAGAGAGAGAGAGAGAGAGAGAGAGAGAGAGAGAGAGAATCACACACACCTCAGAGATCAGACGCTGCGCTCATGTTACCTGTCACACTCAAAGGATTCTGGGAAGTGTTTGTTTGATCGTGTACTGTAGCCTACCTGTTCTTGCTTAAACCTCTTTTAATAAGATCACGACCACACACACACACACACACACACGCACACTTATAGGTATAGCATTAATGAATATGTTTACACTTTTGTATTGAAATTGCAGTTGATGATTAGGCTCTGTGTTGTTATATTGGAGTGTATGAATACAAATGATTAAATGTCAAGCTGCTGTAGCGAAAAACATGCAATTAGTTTATTAGTCCATCCATCTTCCATCCATCCATCCATCCATCTTCCATCCTTCCATCTTCCATCCATCTTCCATCCATCTTCCATCCATCCATCCATCCATCTTCCATCCTTCCATCCATCCATCCATCCATCTTCCATCCATCTTCCATCCATCCATCCATCCATCTTCCATCCATCTTCCATCCATCCATCCATCCATCTTCCATCCTTCCATCCATCCATCCATCTTCCATCCATCCATCCATCTTCCATCCATCTTCCATCCATCCATCTTCCATCCATCTTCCATCCATCCATCCATCTTCCATCCATCCATCCATCCATCCATCTTCCATCCATCTTCCATCCATCTTCCATCCTTCCATCCATCCATCCATCCATCTTCCATCCATCTTCCATCCATCTTCCATCCATCCATCCATCCATCTTCCATCCATCTTCCATCCATCCATCCATCCATCTTCCATCCTTCCATCCATCCATCCATCCATCTTCCATCCATCTTCCATCCATCTTCCATCCATCCATCCATCCATCTTCCATCCATCTTCCATCCATCCATCCATCCATCTTCCATCCTTCCATCCATCCATCCATCTTCCATCCATCCATCCATCTTCCATCCATCTTCCATCCATCCAT